>NC_056728.1:501077086-501079586 GCF_019279795.1 Protopterus annectens | reverse complement strand
TGGTGGGAGTGACGGATGCATTTAAGGTGGAGGTGGGATTACAACAAGGATCAGCTCTGTGCCCTTTCTTATTTGCAATGGTGATGGACAGGTTGACAGATGAGATCAGACGAGTCCCCATGGACTATGATGTTTGCACATGACATTATGATCTGTAGTGAGAGTAGGGAACAGGTGGAGGAGACCCTGGAGAGGTGGAGATATGCTATAGAGAGAAGAGGAATGAAGGTCAGCAGGACTAAGACAGAATATATGTGTGTGTGAATGAGAGGGAGGACAGAGGAATGGTGAGGATGCAGGGAGTAGAGGTGGTGAAGGTGAATGAGTTTAAGTACTTGGGATCAACAGTTCAGAGTAATGGTGAGTGTGGAAGAGAGGTGAAGAAGAGAGTACAGGCAGGATGGAGTGGGTGCAGAAGAGTGTCAGGAGTGATTTGTGACAGACGAGTACCATTAAGAGTGAAAGGGAAGGTCTACAAGAGGGTAGTGAGACCAGCTATGTTATACGGGTTGGAGACAGTGGCACTGACAAAAAGGCAGGAGTCAGAGCTTGACATGGTAGAGTTGAAGATGTTAAGATTTGCACTCGGTGTGATGAGAATGGACAGGATTAGGAATAAGTATATTAGAGGGTCAGCCCAGGATGGAAGGTTTGGAGACAAAGCCAGAGAGGCAAGATTACAATGGTTTGGACATGTGCTGAGGAGGGATGCAGAGTATATTGGGAAAAAGATGCTAAGGATGAAGCTGCCAGGTAACAGGAAAAGAGGAAGGCCTAAGATGAGGTTTATGGAAGTGGTGAGAGAGGACATGCAGGCGGTTGGTGTGACAGAGCAAGATACAGAGGAAAGGAAGAAATGGAAACAGTTGATCTGCTGTGGCACCCCTGATGGGAGCAGCCGAAAAAAGAAGAATATAGATATATATATATATATATATATATATATATATATATATATATATATATATATATATATGTGTGTGTGTGTGTGTGTGTGTGTGTGTGTGTGTGTGTATACATCTATATATATATATATATATATATATATATATATATATATATATATATATATATATATATATATATATATAAAAGTGTGTGTGTGTGTGTGTGTGTATGTTTATATTCTATATAATGTGTGTGTGTATACATATATATATATATATATATATATATATATATATATATATATAAAAGTGTGTGTGTGTGTGTGTGTGTGTATGTTTATATTCTATATAATGTGTGTGTATATACATATATATATATATATATATATATATATATATATATATAAATGTGTGTGTGTGTGTGTGTGTGTGCGTATATATATAAATATACATATAAAAATGTGTGTGTGTGTGTGTGTGTGTGTGTGTATTGTATATAATAGTATTCTAATACACACACACACACACACACACACACACACACACACATTATATAGAGTATACACACCCACACATTTATATATATATATATATATATATATATTCGAAAATATCCCTTATAGGAACACAGCAAAAGCAGCAAAAGCACGAAATGCTTATATTATTTACAACTGGAACCAAAAGACTAATAGCGTCACGAAATAAATAAAATAATCTGTTTAATTTGACAATACTAAACAAATAATGAACAAAGATGCGTAAGCGCTTTCACAGAACTCACTGTCCGCTTCTTCAGACGTTATAGTAAATCAGATATTCATTTCATTTATATACTCCTTCAATTTGATTAATTATCCTAATTAAACTGTATGAAACTTTCGTGAATTTAAAGAGATATGTACACGCTTAATCTTATTTATACAGCTGTTCCATATTAACTTTTAAGAATTTTAAAATAAATATATAAAAATATCTATATACATATCAATTGATGTCTTACCTATAAATATAATGCAACTAAACATAATTATATATATATATATAAATAAATACCAACTAATTAAATTAATTAGCATATGAATATGCAAAATTGTTGTCTTACATATTTACCAAGGCATATATAAAGGCATATAAATTAAAAGTACATATATAACATGTGATACAAATATAAAACAGTGTAAATAGCAATTACATACAGAATAGGTGAAAATTCATTTATACCCTCTTGCTTTCAAAATAGGTTTAAGAGATACAACGTCATTCAATCCTCTGCCCCTGTGTGCTGCTAACCTAAAAATCCATTTTAATTCTGCACTTTCTGTTTCATTAACAATATCCCCATTTCGTATATTTTCATATTGAATATGGAGTATCTGAAACAAAAAATTGTGACCAGACCCATAATTCTTAACATGTTTGGCTATTGCATTATATTCTTCTTGCCTTTGTATACTATAGTTATGGTCCCTTATCCGTTCTTTCAAAGATCTATTTGTTTTACCTACATAGAAGTGGAAACAAATAGTACAGTGGGCAACATACACAACATTTTTTGTATTACAACAACCAGAATTTCTTAACTCCCAAAGATGTCCTTTTTTGTTTTAGGGGGT
>NC_056728.1:500891206-500974585 GCF_019279795.1 Protopterus annectens | reverse complement strand
TAAACCTAAAAAAAAGGGGAATTTTGCAAAATCTAGGTCTCATGACAGATGAATTATTTAGATTTTGTACGGTTGAACATCCACTTATCCCATGCCTGTATGGACTTCCTAAAATGCATAAGGATCCTATAACACCCAAGTTTAGACTGATTGTAGTGGGGGCAGGCTGGCTCACTGAGTCAATTTCACTGTATTTGGATAAAGAGCTCAAGCAGGTACTTATTAAGTACAGTCATGTATTACAAGATACTCAACAGTTTCTGGTTGATTTGTTTGAGTCTACCCATACTGACGATTTTCAGCTAGATCATGTCCTATTTGTCACTCTAGACGTGGTGGCCCTTTTTACAAGTATACCCAATGATAAGGGTATAGATATGGTAAGAACAGTGATGTTGAAGGATGATACCATGGAGGTACGTAAGGCAGATTTTCTGTGTATGTTGATGGAAATGGTCCTGGAGAATAACATTTTCTTATTCCAGGACAAGTGTTCTAAACAAAATACAGGGGTTGCGATGGGTATGAGCTGCGCCAACTCCTATGCCAACCTAGTCATGGTGGCATCGGAATTTGAGCATGTAATGGATAATCCATACATTATATTTTACAGGAGATTTGTGGACGACCTCTTTCTCCTATGGGGAGGAGAGGAGGATACGTTACATAGGTTCCATGAGTATATCAATGATTCCAATACTTTTTTAAAATTTACCATCGATGTCTCCCGTAATAGTATCGACTACCTGGATGTTAATGTTTATGTTGATGATCAGGTTTGTCAAACTAAAATATATAGGAAACCATGCTATAAGCCATCATTCTTGCATAGAAATAGCATGCATAATCCATCAGTTTTTAGGAATATTGTGAGGGGACAGGCCATGAGGGTCTCCAGACTATGTTGCAATGAGTCACTACTGGATGACAGGTTAGGTAGGTTAAAAGATGACCTGATGAATAGAGGGTATGAGTTAACTGAGATAAACAGAAACTTTGATAAAGTTTGTAGAGAGAGAATGGATCGAGCCAAGCCATATTATTCAGCTAGGACCACTAGAAGTGAAATGAATAAGATGAACTCTTCGTATTTGTTCATAGTACTTCCAAATAGTACTAATACACAAGTAGTAGAGAATTTGATCACACAGAATTGGCATATTCTATTAGTAGATGATCTTACTAGACAAGTTGTAGGTAACAGTCCAAAGTTTGTATCGGAACCAGATGTCATTAAAACAACAACTAAATTACCCCAACCAAAACAAACAAGAGACTACCTTACCGCACTTGGGCACTAAGCGCTGTGGCCGTTGTGCCCAGTGTGAATTTGTTGATGAATCAAGATTTTTTAGACATCCAGACACAGGGCACTTATGGGAATTGAGATGTACTGGATCATGTGACACTAAAAACTTAGTATATGTAGCTTATTGCACACAATGTTTTTCCTTTTATGTAGGAAAAACTAATAGAACCCTTAAAGAACGAATAAGGGATCATATTTATTGTATAAACACCCGAAGGGATTGTAGTGCTATAGCGAAGCATGTAATAAGTGCAGGAACAACACATACCCTGGGATTCATGAAGCTCAGCGCAAGTCCGGCGTAAGGCTTGCGCCGGCCGTGCGACGTATATATGGAGTAGTCGCACCATATGCATATTAATGAAGGCGCGCAGCCGCCACAGCCACGTGCATAGGAAACGTGCACGAGTGCAAGGGGTGTATCGAAGTTGCGCAGGGAGGCGTGTCAATGTCGGCTTTCGAGGAGCAACCTAAACTGCTGAATATTATAGTCCACCAGCAAAAGTAATCATACCTATCAGTGTCCATGGAGACTGAAACGTATGCAAAGCAGAGTCCCTGCAAACAGAAAATGAAGAATCAAACACAAATGCATGGTAGAGAATAACGGGTCCCTACCCATGAACAAATGACAGGAAAACCGTGTGCCTGTAGTCCAACGTAGTGTTGATAGCTATACCATGTGGAAGTGAAACGTATCATATGTTAGCGCACCGCCAGTAGGTATGTCCAGTCCAATGGAGAGGGTCACCAGCTGACCCATAATGTGAGGGAGGGAACATAGCTGTGCAGATGTATCCATAACAAAATACACGAGGAGAAATGTAGATATATGTAGTGACTGTATGTCTGAATCATATCCCACAAGCCATGTAATAGTCACATACAAAAGGTATGTCCATATTTCACATACCAAATGTGATAGGAAATAGCATACACATGTAAACGAAACAGAAGGAGCATATAAACAGCCATAACAATACGGACACATGTAGGCTAAAAGGAACAGTATGATCCATACCGTCGATCAAGATTACCACCTGTCCCACTTTGCGAGTGACAGTCCCTCTGTGGGCAGATGTGTCCTGACACAAACATGTAAAACTGGCAAATGTCCAGAGAATATAGGACATAATTCTTCCGTAGACGTCATGCAATAGTTGCATTAAACATATTTCACTGGACGTATATTACATAAATGTCATAACAAACAGAATAAGATACCGACACTGTGGCCAATTGAAAAGGTGGAAACACAACCGTCGACTGTGGGGAGGCAATGTCCACAACAGTCGGACATGTGTAAGGAATAGCTTGGACATAGGAAAAGGTGCCATCCTACCAATGAGTAGAACAGGCTGGCAAAATCCGGAAGGCAGCTGTATAATCCGAACGTGTATGTGACACAGTCAAATGGGTAGTACCCAGATACACCAACCAAGTAATGAAAGTGAAGTAAGGGCGTGTACCTATGTGCGTGAGGTATAGCATGTGGAAAGCAAACATGGCAGGGTAGTCCACACAACCATAAAGGTACCCGACACATGTAGGGTAGTCAATGTGTAACTCTGACCGTGTCATGGGCCAACAACCAAAGTAGTGCTCTATGGGGTGTGAGTAATTCGCATGTGAGGGGTGTGTGTTTAATGGTAAATTCCTCAAAGGCGATACGGCACCGTCACATACCCACAGATGGGTCCTGATGGAACTGGCCATAACAAACGCAACACACCTGGATGCATAATAGCCTACCCAGCATACCCTCCACAACACACAACCTGCCACCATACCAGAACGTCCACCAAATCCAGCCGTACTTGGTCCACTGGTTTGTTGCAGAAACAGCTACACACAGTGACCCTTACGCATATGTAGTAGGTATTGTCACCCTAGGCAGTGTCAGGATTGCAAACCATGTATCCCCTGCAGGTAAAACCCCCTGCATGTTTTCGTGAAGCCACAAAAATCTTCGTTATCTAACTTGTTTTGGTCTTGTCCAATTTTTGGGATATCCCTCATGGGATGACCAACTTGTGTAAATAGTAGAATGGTTATGACGACATGATGTCCAATCCAGTAGATATCTGGACACAAGTCAGAACATGCAGTGGAGGTCCATGACACTGTCCATCCCTACCACCCAGGATAAAATACCTTCCCATGATGCACGTGTCCAGACACGAATAGGAGGGAGAATATAATGCACACATTTGCAAAGTGGAAAACGGCATGAGGGTGAGGAAGACACTGATGTAAACAGGTCAACCCTGATCAAGTGTGAGGGACACTGACTGTGTGCAGTCGTGACTGACCATACATGTCGACCTGTGTGAGCAAGATATCTGGACAGAGCCGTGAATATAAGTGAGACAAAGGTCCAAAATCAGGGACAATCTGTAAAAGAAACATAGAATTTGATAGAATAACAGTTTGCACATTGGCATTAAAGTCTGGAGTATGAAGTCTGAAACCCAACTGTCTGTCAGCACATTCCGACTGCAGTCTTTAATGCTGAGCTATTGCTGTGCCAGAACACAACAGCGTATTTTAGAGGTCCATGCCATACCACTCAACTGTCCGGATATTCGTAGAATGACTAGGGTCATCACCTGTCCCATTTTGCGAGTAACAGTCCCTCTGTAGGCAGTTGTGTCCTGTGAAAAAAATCAAGACATAGCAAATGTCCTGAGAGTTTAGGACAATGTTATTTCCTAATTTACTTTAATAGTCGCATAAAACAGTTATTTTATATATGAATCCTCAATATGTTATGTGAAGTAGCATAAGCAATTCAAATGTTACTAGAATAAGCTATTATATGTACAAAAAAGGTTAAAGTTCTGTACTATGCACGGCTGTAGATATGTTTTGTCCTGGAAAATCTGACATCTCTACAGAGCATGCCCCACTTTGGGCAGTCAAAAAGGTGGCAACCCTAAGAATGACTACAGGTTCACCCCATAGTGTTGGTGTGTGCCTCCGACAATCTGCACCAGTGTGTTAAATAGCTGAGGATTGACGTCACTAAATAATGGGAAATATCCTGAGTATAAGACTCCACGACCTGCAGAAAAGTCATGCTAATGCAAAACCTAGCATTCTATCAACGTTCTAAGCTTGTATGAGCAATCATTAAAATGTGTCCCTAATTGTCCCCCCATCGTGTAGGATTTGCGCAGGTTCGGTGCTCTAAGAGGTTGAGAGGTATGGATATATATGTATATATATATATATATATATATATATATATATATATATATATATATATATATATATATATATATAGCTATATACATATATATATATATATATATATATATATATATATATATATATATATGTAGATAGATACATACACACACACACACACACACACACACACACACACACACACACACACATACACACACACACGTGGCAGGGCTGGGAGCAGAACATAAACGTAAGCACTGTACCCCGCGACAGCATTACGCAGTTACAAAATGCGCTACCATGATCAGTGGATCACATGATTCACACAGGCACACGTCTAGCCTGCAGACAGCAGCATCGAAGGCAAAGACGCCGCACGGATGTTATGGAGAGTGAATACTGTAAAAGCAATGTACTGTTGTCATGCAGCTGGAAACACACATACACACACACACTTGGCAGGGCTGGGAGTCGAACATACACCTACCTACCCTAACACACTACAGCATGACGCATTTACAGTACGTGCTACTGAGATTACTAAGCACAGCAGTCCCAGAGGCAGACATCTAGGTGCGTGTCATCATCCGCAAAGGCAAAGATGTCGGTAGGAAACTGCTGTGGTGTGCGGCATCTAAAAGCAAGACTGAGTCCCCAGGTGGACAGGAGCATGCGCACACACACACACGCACACACACACACACACACACACACACACACACACACACTTGGCAGGGTTGGGAGTCGAACATACACCTAACTACCCTAACACACTACAGCATGACGCATTTACAGAACATGCTACCGAGATTACTGAGCACAGCAGTCCCAGAGGCAGACATCTAGGTGCGTGTCATCATCTGCAAAGGCAAAGACGTCGGTAGGTAACTGCTGTGGTGTGCGGCATCTAAAAGCAAGACTGCGTCCCCAGGCAGATGGGAGCATGCGTGCAAACACACACACACACACACACACACACACACACACACACACACACACACACACACACTTGGTAGGGCTGGGAGTCGAACATTACCTAACTACCCTAACACACTACAGCATGACGCATTTACAGAACGCGCTACCGAGATTACTAAGCACAGCAGTCCCAGAGGCAGTCATCTAGGCTTGTGTCACCATCCGCACTGACAAGGACGCAGAAAGGGATTGTATAGAGAGTGATCAGTCTGAAAACATACAGACATATTACTGTCCCACGGTACACATAGACAAACACATGGCAGTGGTGTGATCATGGCAATGTAAGATGTACAGTGCACTACGACAACATGACATAGTCACGGGACGCCACACAGACAGTACACCCTTCAAGATAGTCAACCAGTGTGTACTCCGTAGGCATCCATCGTGACATTGAAAATGGACATCTGTTGGCTGGATGACCACCATGGCTATACAGGATGTCAACGGCCATGCACAGAAGGACATCACCGACACAAGGTGTCACTGGGCATGGCCACACACTTAGTAATACACGTCCATTTGGACTGTACTTTGTGTCAATCTACACAATGGCGTACTGGGCATGCTCACACACAGCAGTTGCAAAGGGCCGTCTTGCATGCAGACAGAGTCTCAACTCGCAAGGGTTCAGTTGGGACTGTCATGTGTGTCCATCTACACAACAGCGTACTGGGCATGCTCACACACTTAGCAGTTGCAAAGGGCCGTCTTACATGCGGATGGAGTCTCAACTCGCAAGGGCTCAGTTGGGACTGTCATGTGTGTCCATCTACACAACAGCGTACTGGGCATGCTCACACACTTAGCATTTGCAAAGGGCCGTCTTGGATGCGGACGGAGTCTCAACTCACAAGGGTTCAGTTGGGACTGTCATGTGTGTCCATCTACACAACAGCGTACTGGGCATGCTCACACACTTAGCAGTTGCAAAGGGCCGTCTTGCATGCGGAGTCTCAACTCGCAAGGGCTCAGTTGGGACTGTCATGTGTGTCCATCTACACAACAGCGTACTGAGCATGCTCACACACACAGCATTTGCAAAGGGCCGTCTTGCATGTGGACGGAGTTTCAACTCGCAAGGGTTCAGTTGGGACTGTCATGTGTGTTCATCTATACAACAGCATACTGGGCATGCTCACACATGTAGCAGTTGCAAAGGGCCGTCTTGCATGCGGACGGAGTCTCAACTCGCAAGGGCTCAGTTGGGACTGTCATGTGTGTCCATCTACACAACAGCGTACTGGGCATGCTCACACACTTAGCATTTGCAAAGGGCCGACTTGCATGCGGACGGAGTCACAACTCGCAAGGGCTCCGTTGGGACTGTCATGTGTGTCCATCTACACAACAGCGTACTGGGCATGCTCACACACTTAGCAGCTGCAAAGGGCCGTCTTGCATGCAGATGGAGTCTAGACACGGAAGGGCACTGTAAGGCATAACTGTACCCATGCACAGAGCGGTCACACCCATGCAGTGACCAGCACACACTCAGCTGCCATCACAGCTGTCACAGGTGCAGATCCCAGATGTACACACCGCAGTCTACACTGTAGCCCCCGAGACATCACCATGCCGTTGCTGCAGCAGTACAAAGCCATACATTACCACAACACCGTGTGACACATGACCAGTGGACTGTACAGAGGTCTACAGCAACTGTGCAGGGTAGACATGTACTGACAGGGTTCCAACAGGTGTTATACATTGCAAGTATACCACTATACATGACCAGGTCAGCTCAAGACATACCAGGGGCCTCGTGTGGTACACAGCTGTGACACATGAGTGTTGCTGTACACCAACTACCACGCATGTTTGGATATGTCAAACATGTGATTGCAGTGGATGTGTGCATGGACCACACACAACACATATGTACATAGCTAAGCCTTTGCTGTCCCCCGTGCAGAACAGTGGCCTAAGCAATCATATGCACGCAAATGGAAGGTGGGTCCATGTCTGTTGAATGCTCACAGTACAGGAGGTAGCAATGTCGGAGGACACATTCCCCTGTAGTAGTCGCCCATGACACCCGTGATATCATACCACAGTCCATGTGCCATGTATGTCAACACACATGTCCACCAATAGCAATGCATACATACATGGCTACAGGAGACACATGTAGGACCAACAAACATATACAATCTGTACTGTGCATGCAGCAACCATGCATGTGCAGTGGCCGATGTCCATACCACAGCTTTGCCCAACTACAACATGCAGTTGCAATGCAGCCCCATCATTGACACCTGTATATGGTGACATACAGACAGTACAGTTGGTTGTACATCCAGTATGGAGGGATCTGTGTACATAACATGGTGATCCACCTGTGTAGATGTATGTTTGCCAGGGATGGCTCACAGGTGTGTCACACGCCACCCTACCATGCCATGTGCAAACAGTGCGCTATGCCACTGTTACTTGATGGTGATGACAACGCATACACAGCAGTCAGGTGTAGCCAACTGTATGTCACGTGACACCTGTATCACTGACATCCACCCATGTGCACATAGCCACACAATTGCCAGACATAGCGTTGATGCACATACTGCGGACAGTACCACTGCATGTCTATCAAACAGATCATCTTATGGCAGGTGTATCATTCCCAGCACTGTCATGTGTGTCCGCTTGTGTGACCACACATGCCACATATGGTGGGGACTACGTCTCAGATGTAACACATCCCTGTACACCGTTGTACAGATCTGTACATACTGCAGTGTGGAAAGCATGAGGTCGGCAGGTGTGGTGCATTACACACATTGGCTATCCATACACACATAGCTGGTCACCACAGTGTGTCTGTGTATGTATGTATGTATGGCTGTCTGGTGCTTGGTGTGAGGGTGTATGCTACCATACTGTGGAAACAGGATCACTAACCCCTCATGGTGATGCAGTCTACTACCCTGTTGATGCCATCGGTCCCAGCCATACTGGCTACCTGTGCATGTCCCTTCTCTGTGCCACGTCATGTGGGTGCAAAGTACTGCGAGGGTGATGGCAACATAGGCACGGGTCCACACATAAACACTATGGGGTGTGTTATAGCGCTGTAGACCCCATGAATGTGGCCATGTACCTGTACTGTGACAGAGTATTACTGCTACACAGTGTGGCCTCATGCTATCAGGTGGCCTCTAACGTCATCATTGGCCTGACCGCTGTGTACAACCCCTGCACCATGTCAACATACCTGTAATGTTTCCCGGTATGTATGTCACATCTCTGTCTGCTGTAGCCTGTTCAACTGACCACATGCGTCAGGTGCAGTATATGTGTGGACATCTGTGTCATGTTTGGACATCTGTGTCATGTCCGAATGTCCAACAGTCGGGTTGAAGGTGCGTTTAGCATGCTGATATTACCATACATGCCTGTGAGTACTCCACAGTTACACATGGGGGACTGCAAACACTGCTACCTGTAGGCACATGCCAGTGCACCATAGGAGGGAACCAGGGCATTACCAACATGCTGTTACTGTTGTAACCGAGACACATACTGTGAACATATCACAATGCATGCTGCACCTGGACTACATGGTATGATTGGTGCATGTTGACAGTACACCACTGTCACATACACATCTCTCAGTATTCACACACGTCCAATGCAACATACACATCCCTCAATATGCACACACAAGTAATGTGAGATGCACCTCTCACATCTCGGTATTCACACATGACCAATGCAGCATACACATCCCGCAATATGCATACACAAGTAATGTTAGATACACCTCTCTAGTCTGTTCACCCTGTGCATCAGACCATATGAGCATATCCCTGCACCGATGGTGTGGATGACAGGGATGTGGCACAGGCTTCATCATGTGCACAGGGTGATACTGTTTGCCAGGGGCATAGGCTGCACCAATGGATGACATCATGTGTGCGGGTAAGGGCCAGTGATTTGAATGGACATGTCTGTTCCGTATGTATGTGGGTGTTGTGGAGCCCTACAGTTGTGTTCGCTGTGTGCGTGTATGTGTGCACACAGTTCTGTCATTTGTGAGGCCTAGACAAGGGTATTATGGACAGCTTCAGAATGTACAGACCAGGTTGTACAGCTCACTGTGACCGGACACAGCCACATGTCCTGTGCCTGCCAGGGGTTACACGGGCCCTACCAGGCAGAGGTACAGAATGGCTACTGTCCAACGACACATAGCCACTGGAACCGTGTCCCCACCGGGAACATCCAGGGCCACGTCCACGTGGCCTGCTGTGACCTGGTGTGGACATCGCAGCACCAGCTGCACTGCTACTGCTACTGGCACTATGGGAGCAGCCATGTGAGGTGGCACGCACGCGTTGACCTACACTAGGTGGTGTTGCTGGCCTACGTCCATATGTCCTACGCCTCACCCCTACCAGATGTTCCAGCACAGACAGCTCACGCTCACGGAATGCCATGCCATGGTCAAGGATTCTGACCATGTCACCCAATCGCCTGTCCAGAACATCATCAAGCTGCTGTTGAGTACCTGCCAATGCCTGGATGTTGTTGTTTAGGGTACTGATAGCAGCCCTCTGCAGCCTCTGCCCTTCTCTGTTCTGCCATTCGGCACGTGCCTGTGCCGGCATTACAGTCTGGAACATGCGTCTGGTGATCCCAGCTGCTGCGCTATGTCCTGCAGGTGCATGTCTGCCAGAGGTCCTCCTACGAGCAGCACCAGCCACATGCCTGTGTGGCACATCTGCAGTCAATATACTGCCACCATGGTGTGGAGACACACCTTCTGTAGCCACCACATGTTCCTGTTCAGCGCTAACAAACGATGACTGTCCTTCCTCTATGGCCACTGTAGATGCGGTATGTGTTGGCAGCTGAACTGTGTGCAGGGAAGATGGGGACATAGCTGGGATGGCAACCATTGGCACAGTTTCCACTCCTGACATCCCTGCCTGTACCTCGTGCATATGTTCATCACTGCTAGCATCTGTGGGGACACTATCTGGTGGACCACAGGAGGGTAACGCACCTACATCACCTGTGAATGCAAAGAAATACTCTACATTACAATAGACACACCGACACACACACAGACACAGACACACACACACACACACACACACACACACACACACACACACACACACACACACACACACACACACACACACACACAGACACACAGACACAGACACACAGACACAGACACACAGACACACACACACACACACACACACACACACACACACACACACACACACACACACACACACACACACACACACACACACCGACACACACCGACACACACACACACACACACACACACACACTGACACACCATGCATGTGAGATGACAGATGGCATGCAGCATGCTTGTGATACAGCTGACAGCATGCAGCTCAGACATCAATAGTGTTTGTAAGCATACCCCCTGGAATGCACACTACAGCAGGCAGATGTCATATCATTATCCATGCAATTCACACAATCATGGTAGTATGCATGCATCCCCGTGATACACCATGTGGACCAGAACAGGATAACAGTACACATGGATGACATGACCTTGACATGTAATCTGCTGACATGTTCATTAACATGCATGCATGCCTGACACAATGGTGTTGTGACACATGTACAGCATCGTACTGGGAATCACATTGCAGTGTTGTCAATATTCCCTACAGATAGACTGCATGTTGAGCAAATGGGCATGGTAGGGGACTGGGCCGTCTACATTGCTGTACAGTGTGATGTACAGACACTGTGCCATTGCATGGCATCATGAGGCATCTATATTGATAAACAGTGCATGTTATGTACACATTGCATATCCAGAACTGCATGCATACCCATGACATACCTGTGGATTGTGACCTATGATGCAGAGGTGTATACACACCCAACCATGCTGTGTCATGTGTCAGTTCACTGGAGGGCATACAGATGACACCCCTGCATGATGACTACAGAGTGTTAACTGCCTGGCAACCATGTCCACACATAGCGGACCTGTCACGTCACCATTTCACACATGACATTGATGTACCACGCACACATGGAGCACAGCTAACAGTGATGTCCTATGGCAGGGGGGGAAAGTAATGTTTCTGTGGCCTGGTATCACTGTCAGTGGAATCTGTGAAGGTGACTACCATCATGCTATGACACAGACAGCATGTTCAACACATCTTATGAGGTACATGTCACTGACACCTCCGCTAGCTGTGCACAAGCAGTTATGATGTGCAGCATATCACATCACCTGTACAATCGGTCTAGTACGGCTGTACTTGGACCATGTGTGGACAAAGTGGGACAGGGTGTATCCACATCCTGGCTTCTGTGTGGCTACGTGTCTCTGGCCATCCCCCATGGCCATGTGTGCACATGTGTTGGTCATGTATGTGATGGCCGTCTATCACACATGTCTGTGTTGTCCCATATGACATACACCCATAGATGTTGGTTATGTCACCATCCACAAGGCTATGCAGACAACAGGTGTATGTGGGGTATGGGTTATGTGGAATTGTGACAATATTGCAACCAAAACGCTACGTGTCTCAGACATGTCGGATGGAACATCACCATGTGTGAAACCTTTGCAGGGGCATATAACACAATGGTGACACCTGTGGTCTGCCCATATCACAGCTCACTGTGCAGTACTGGTTTGTGTACCACACATTTTGTTCCACTGTATAGTACATATGCCTCCATTGTAGAACACCTCCACCATTGTATGCACAGCTGGACACACATGTAGCGATGACAAATACTGTAGTTTCATGTCTGTGTATCATTTCAGTTGTTTATATTGCACATAGGTGGCCTGTGTGGATGATGGGTGATGCAACCTGTATATCCATGTATTAACTGACCACATGCGAATAGATCTATGCTTTGACATGCCTGATACTGATGATAGACTCACCTGCAACGGACTCTTGTCTGTGCGGCATGCCAGAGGTACCTGTATAGGGTGACACAGCAGTATGAACATTATCCATGACTGTATTGCAGCCACAGGGTGCACAGTGCAGGTTAACACATTCACCTGTACAATAGCATATAGTCAGAACATGTGTGCATACCATACCTCTCAACCTCTTAGAACAATAAATGTGGACAAAGCCTACTATGATGGGGGACATATAGGGACAACTGTGACATATTGCTCTTACTAACCCAGATATTTGATTGACCAATAGGTTTGCATGCACATGGGTTTGCAACGAAATGTGCAGTCATAAACACAACTGTATGTCATCATTTAATGACTCCATTCCTCAGCTATTTGCCAGAAAGGGACAGATATTAAGGGGAAAATGGACTTGTATCCAGTTGGACTAGCCCGGTTAACAAATGTAAAATAAATAAATAAATAAAATAAATAAACACACTGACAATATGAGGCTGACATTTGGACATCCTGCAATTGCCTGTACAGTTCGGAGGTATGGTGCATATACAGGGTAGCATAAAGCATGTGTGTCCACATACCTTGCATATGTTGTTACATTACATGATGTACACTGACACATGCACATACGTGGCATATACTGGCCATATGTACAGTACTGACTTACCAGACAACTCCAGACTCATTGGTTGGGAGACACGCACCTCCACAATGGCAGCTACTGTTTGTGGGGGCTGTTCCGAGGGTGTTCCCAGACTGGCCAGTAGCTCCTCTGTGTGTGTGAGTGGAGGCTGGGTTGGTGGCCTACCACACGTACCACCTTGTTCTCTGGCGATTGCAGTGGTACGCTGTTTTGCATGACATATGAGGTCCATGCAGTGTCTGCGCACCTGCTGGTAGGTGCGGTTGTGGCCGCCCACTTCGTTGACCCTCCTGTGAAGATCCTGCCACAGGTCATCCCACTGCTGTGCATGCTGTGGCACGTGGCTGAATAACGCCTCGTAGTTCTCATGGACGTACGGTATTACGACATCATCCTCCTGTTGGCTATATGCTGGTAGGCATGTACGCAGCATTATCTGTAAGACATGATGAAGGAGACAGGTCACATTTACAGACATGTACAGTGACATGACACTAACACGACTGGCATGTATGTGTCCCACACATGTAACACCCAGTATGCATTAGATATCATCCCCATATATGTGAGTCACCTCATTAGTGTTCCTACTGCATGTGATGTCAGTCTCCATGTGGACATGTCTGTTTGCATGCACTGGTGTTCTTACCTATCTACCCATGCCTGATGTATCCATGGTAATGCGCTGTTGACCTAGATGCTGTGGATATGTCACACATCAACATGGACACAGCCTTACTGGACTTGGGCAGTGACAATGCACCAAGTACGCATGGAAACCTGTACATGCATCTGTTTTTCCATAGACATCTACAATGCACAGCTGTTCAACATCCTGCCATGGATCATCTGTGTTGCACATGTGATAAACATGGGACAGTGGCTAGTCGGACGTCATTCGCAGGTAAGGTTATTGGCTAAAGCATGTACGGGCTGGGTTTCCTAGCTGTATCCGACACCCATTACGCCACCATGAGAGGCATCAGTGATACATTACTAATCCAGATAGATGATACTACATCTACCATACAGCCATCACACTATGTATGGCAGGGGTGATATGTGCAGCTATGTGGACAGGGCTGCATGGTATGGCGGGAGTATGGCACAGGGATCTGTCCAGCATGTGGCCATCCTAGTTGTAGGACGGTGGTTGTCCATGACGTATGTCTTTCAGATCAGGCTATGGACATGTAGCATGTCTAACAGCATAGTGTCGCATATGTCTGTATGCAAGGTGGATAGCATGCTGCATGCTGGAGGGGAGTATTGTGGAGGCTGGTATTGGCCATCCATGCATGGGCCCTACCCCTGGAGGGTGATGTGTATTCCAATATTGGTCACACTGGTGCTGTGTATGCCTGTCCAATGATCTCCGTGCACATGGATACCACCCTGTCATATCATGGGTACCTCAGATGACTACCTAAAGGGCCAGGTAGATGTCTCCAGCTCAGGGAGGTGTACTACACTACACCATCCCTAACACAGTGTCCATACTGTTGACCACAGCCTAGGTGTTTCCTAATGGATATGGGGGGTATTCCCCTACTGGTGTCATTGCTGATATCATCCACCAGAATGTGCACATATGTCACACACATCACACACACAGCCCATTCTGTATGTTGTTCACAACACTGTGACCATACCTCTCAACCTGGAAATATCAAAAATCTGAACAAGGCACATGAAAAAAAGGTACAAATCTGTATGCTGATTAACATGAAATTTGCATACATAATTATGTAACCCTACCCACTTCAATGGAATTGTGGGATACCAACTTCCAAACACAAACTGAAGAACAGACAACCAAAATATGGCACCGGAGTCCCCCTGCAGTCATTCCAATGCCCCACTACCTGGCTTAGGCTATTTTGCCCCATTTACCACAAACACAAATGTGTATACTGCTTTACTTCTACAATGATTTGGATTTTATTTTTACATTTTATAGCACAATGCACAAACAACAGACATCTGCTAGTGCAGGGAGTGCCTTCTGTGTGGAGTCTGCATGTCCTCCCATGGTCGAGTGGCATTCCAAAAGACATACGTGAATAGGCGTACCTTCGTTGAAGGTTGGGCATCGAGCTGGCAACTCGGCACTGTAAAAATCTACTGACAATCATTAGCGGACTGGAGTTCCACTGTGGCGACCCCTAACTGGGAAAAGCCGAAAGACAAACAAACATTAAAACTTCTCTGCTCTTAAAACTCACATTCATTGAATGAAACAAAATGCATGAACCAATAATGACAAAATTGCCCAATTCAGAACATTTAATTCCATCATAAGTCTACTTACACACATCAACATATATATATATATATATCTATATATATATATATATATATATATATATATATATATATACACACACACACACACACACACACACACACACACTCACACCTCAATAGAAAATAAATGGCAACACAAAAACTTTTACTCTAGCAATTTTCTAAGTTTATAAGCTTAGTATTTGAAGTCTGAAATTCAATTGCCTGCCATTATTTAGTGAATTTTATTCAATCCTTCAGAGATTTGCCACAAAATCTAGAAAACCACAACAAAAATATGAGACATACACACTGCTTGCATAAATATACCTCCACAGTCTGCAACATCATCCTATTCACACCAAAATAACTTACCAAGAAATCTCTCTTCACTCTAACTTACATAAACATAACATTGAATTGATAACAAATACACCCACTAAGCGGCTAGATGCAATAACCAATGACAATTTGAAATCTAACTATCAAGTAAAAGATGTAATTAAGAACAAACTCAAAATATTGGCACCCTGTACAGGATACAGTCTTAATTAAAACCACTTTGTGTCAAAAAGTGCACCAGAGGAAAATTAAATTAAGTGCTTTCATTCTTTTAGTCTTTAGAATGAGACAATAATAACAAAACTTTCTCTTTCAAAGGCAGAAAAACATACAACAAAGGTCAGTAACCACTAGGAACTCAACATCTGACATATTTATTAGCAGAATAAAAATGGCAGAGTAAAAACATCAATGCAAATGGCAAAACTTTCATGCTATTCAGACCTGGTGGCATATTCTCAGACACACACACACACACCTTGATGTGCACTTACTACTTGATGCATGATGCTTCCGAGCTTCTTCTTCCCCATAAATACGACGAGTCAACGACCACCAAATAAATCCAAATGCAACGAGCTGCTGCTTCAGTGATAAAGTAAATTAAGTAATCCATCGGATCCAAATGTGTTCTTGTTTCCCGCTCGCTGCTAATACATGCAAAATGAGCTGCAGCTGCTGCTTAATCCAAATGAGTCCCACTCGCTGCTTCCCTAATGATAATACTGGATTCCAGCCCGGCCCCTAAATAAAAGTAATCCAAATGCGTTCTTGGTTTCCCGCTCGCATTTGCAGCCGGAAATGATGACGTGAGCTGAAGGAGCTCAATTCCGACGGGCTGACAGCCCTGACGGAGCTGACGTCATCACGCACGTGATGACGTCAGCTCCAACAGCGGGATATTTGAAAAAATTTAGAAAACCAAAAGAAAAAAAATCGGAAATGAAGGGGTGCCACTCGGGAATCGTGGCACCCCTTCATTTTATTTATTTATTTTATTTATTTTATTTTACATTTGTTGACCGGGATAGTCCAGCTGGATATATGTCCATTTTCAGTGGAGGCCCGGGGAGAAAAGCTCCACAAATTACAACAACATAAAAGGTCAAGACAAAGACAATAGCAGTATAATTTGGTACATAAGTTTTAACAATTATAGTACAAGCCTAAGATTATATATTTTATATTTCAGTAGGAAAAAGGAAAATGTTATCTAAGAATAGATGAATAAGACTAATACATTTGTATTAGAAATGGTGTAGTACAAATCTTTATAACATATTACAAAATTAGATACACCTAGTAATTTATGATAAGAGATACTAAGGTCTCACAAAACCTAAGAAAGAAAACACTAGAGATCAATAGATAGAGTATAGAAGAACAGCAAACAAGAATGGATTTCTAGTGTTATTTAACACATAGGTTGTGATACTATATGAAGGTGTTTGATCATTCCACAGTATATACTTATTTACATGAGAAAAAATCCTAAGGAAGGTTAAGCTCACTAAAAATTAGTGAGACAACACAAGATCATGATAGGCTAGGAATTGTGGGAGTCTAGTTAATAGTTAGGTACTTAGTCTGGGTTAACACAGGGGCATAGCCAGTGTGATTTGAGGTAGGGTTTAAGCTTGCTTTTAAATAAGCTGACAGAGGATATTGAGGTTAGCTGGCTTGGGAGGATGTTCCAGGCTTTACCTACTGTATTGGAGAACAAGGTGTCACCAGCTAAGTTGTTGGATTTTGATATTTGTACAAGTAGGTTGTTAGCTGAGCGTAAGGTCTTGAGGTTATTATAGGGGATGACTAGGGATGTAAGTATGGGTGTGGACCCCAAAACTCGGTAAAAACCGAGTAATTCGGTATGGTTGAGAGGTGTGACTGTGACAACAATTGCCCATAGGTCATGGCCATTCACATCATCACATACACAGATGGCTGACATTTGTCTGTGTGGTATGGGCTACAATGCGGGTGGGGTACAACACATTAACCCTGGTTTACTGTAGCTGACACTGTGTGATATGCACATGTCACTGTAGCACCTTTGGTAGTTGTGAGTCTGTCAACAGGCCACTAGTAGAACACTCCTGTGACACACACAGGCATCTGTAGCCGAACATCCATACTCTCTTGTACATCTGTACTGCTAACATCTACATTGATAATGGTTCATGAACCTGCAGACCATACCCAGCAGTGTTCTGATGCGGTGCCACCAATCATGACTGTTGTCAACACATGTGGGTTGATAGTATACAACACCCTATCTGTAATGTGTGGGCATGCTCAGCACTTTTTCAGAGCTTCTTGGCACATTATGAGCTACTGCTTAGTTTAGCACCCATTTCACACCAGTCCTCACAGGTACACTGTCTGTCCATACATTTCCAGCTTGATAACTGTACAACAGCTGTCGTACACACATCACTCACATACCTCGTGAGACATGGTGGTTTCTACGGCCTGTCCACCTGCCCCGTACCACTTATATACAGGCATGTCCAACTGGCACGTACCAGTGCTATTGCCTGTCACTATGATGACTATGTTGTACATGTGGCAATAGAGCTATTCTCATGTCCACAGTCAATGCACACCTCCTAACATACAACAGTACAGCCTGTGGGGGATGCACATATGCAGCCCTGCTGGGGGTTATACTGTCACCAACCCTGACTGCACCTGACAATCATGTGGGGTTGTGCAACATTGGCAATGCACCCCACACATCATATGGTCCCACATGATCCCCACCACAGGCCACACATACGGAGACACCTTGTACAGTACCCCTCCATACTCTGTGTGGGCACCGACAACAGCCCACATCACCAAACACAACCACACAAACCTGTAGCCCACAGACACGTGTGCCCATCACATACAGCCAATAGGGTGTCAGAATATACTCAACACACCTGTCTTAGGTGACTGTCGGCAGTCACACTGCTGTTCCACTCAGCAGGCTACACAAGGCAATAGTCACTTACATCCTGCTGTCCAGCAACTGGTTCTGCAACATAACCTATGCACACAAGCCACAAGTCAGCAGGTATGGTGTGACTCCCCTTCCATGTTTGTGTGACAGACATTGTCACTCAGGGCACAGACTACGTGTGCAGGGACATGCAATAGCCCACCAGTGTTGTCACCCTACTGGTATGGTCCATGCCCTGGGAAGCATTTTGCGTTCATCCGGACCTGTTACCACTGTACTACGAATGACTGTATCACTCTTAACAGTTGTCCCTGCTTCTGCTGTCATTCCACAGGCATCTAATATACGTCCACTTTGACAGACCCGGCCAAACAATATCATGCTGTGGCACAGCTGACCTGCACCTGTCAGCCCTGGGAGTACGGATCACATGTTGGTCTCTTGCTGCTTTTATACTGCCTGTCTTGCACAGTGCCCAATAACAGTAACCACCAGAATGAGAACAGGCTAGCAAAGCATGTGGTCATGTCACACAATGCTTGACATCATCCTCTGTGATGCACGCAGGCAAGGCACACCTGATACTGCACCACTGCAATATCTCTGCAGTGACTGGGACCTACCTCTTGGCTCTGCAGAGCACACCTGCAATGACTGGGTATAGACAGACCGTACCTCTCAGGCACGTACCTGGACTGGCACACCCACAGCTTAGGTATCCCCATTTTCCACTATGTTGTACACACATCCCGGCTGGTTACTTCGCACAATGCATCACAGGTGCTCCACGTGCATATGACGGTGTCTGGAACTACTGCTGCTACTAATGTGAGACTGACAGTAACCCACACCTAACTGTGATAGCCGCACATGTACTGACACATTAGGCATACACTGTGCGTGAGTCATAACCTCCACTCAGCTGGTTCGACCCATACACCACCTCCAAGACCAACAGTATCCTTGACATGGACACTACCAACATGTGACTGCTGTTCAACACCTGCGGTTGTCCCCTCATTGGTGGAATCCGAACATCTGCTACCCACCCTTGTTAGCCACATACCGACACCACACACTTCACGGCATACACAGTAGATGAGTACTACAACACCAACTACAGATGTCGTATGACAGTGGTAGTTGTTGTCGTGACACACGTGCAGGTGGACAATGCACATGCAAACGCTGAGACATACCACAGTGCACTTCAATAGCACGTACACGACAATGTGGTTCATGCTATTCCACACAGAGCCATGCAGGTACACACCAGAATACAGACGACACTCTGGGGGTGCAGTCCCACGGACATACTTTACAACAACAGGTGGGGGCTGTTACACAGTGGTGTACATTCCCATGGGCGGGGTGACTCAGTGGTCAGCCTCAGTAGGGCCACAGGATCCCATATCACATACACCATAACTAGCTACATACACATTACTGCAACACATTCCGAGATGTACCACAGGGCATTTTGGTGGTATGTCAGTAGTCGTATGCAATACCCACATCTGCTCACACATACAACTGTCACTCTGGAACATGACAGTAACAGGTGATGTTGGCAACATCCTGTTTGATGGCTTCATTGCTAACATTACACCCTCTCACTCCCTGCAGGGCCACATTCCTTGCAGGTACATTGCGGTGTACCTGCAGTCACACCTACACAGTACTGACCTGCACTCTATATGTCCTAGGACACAGGCCCCTTGTCACCCTGAAATATCCCAAGCTGTGATGTCCACAGAACTCTGAACAGCATTTCTCCCCACTGGGACACCATATTCAGTAATAGCCTTGTACCAGACTTTGTGGCCCCTGACTGGCACACAGCGACTGTAACACTCCTCACAGGTGGTGCCACACTACACAATTGGGACTATTGCCCTACACACCTCACTGGTCTGTTATGCATGGCTATAGGGCACATAATCATGGACATCATTTGTCGAGTCTCTGTTGTGCCCCAGTCATTTGATGCCAGCTGGGTTGGTCTTGTTGGGGCCACAGCATGCCTCCTACACCTGTTGAACACCTTTCCTACAGTTGCCAGAGTTGTTGATGACAACATGGGTGTCCACACAGCCTGCGTTGTCCTCTCGCTGCCATTCAGCACCGTTCTCCATTCTGGTATTGACTACATACACATCCACCTGCACATCACAACATATGTCTCCAGAAGTTATGCAATGTGGCTAATGGATGGGACACACACACTGAGGGTGGCATACCAAATCACATACTGCAATCCAGTTACACTTGGCTTACCACAGTCTTCAGCCATGGGGCCCTCATATTCGGTATATGCTTCCCTGAGGTACAGGCTACCACTGAGGGGACTTCCCTGCCTAGCTTTACAGACCGCTGCATACCCAGCGCCGTTGTTGCTCCACCAGCTGATACAGACCCCATCCATACGGGTGTCACTGTGACAGATACCGATATGAACATCATGGCCTCTACCTGCATGACACTTGGTGTGTACATCACCTTTGCAGTACACCATCCTCCCACTGGTTATCACATAGGTGTTATTCCCCTACATACATGTTGCATTGTACATGTGTGTAAGACACATGTCTGTCGCACATACTCCTGTGATTACCACATTGCCACTGTGGCATGGATATCCTTCTACATGTTCACACGTGTCTGTCCTGGATGTGTAGCTGGTACATAGGCACCATTGTACCTCTGAACACCGGATGTATACACACATCCATGGGTACAACTCCCTGCATAGGGTGTACCTTACACAACAGCTTTACATACCCCAACATTAAAACGCCATAATGTTTATTGAGCTACACCTGATGACGTATGCGGCTTATGTACAGACACCACATCTGTACACATTTGCAGACTACATACTCAGGGGTGATGTCTGCTGCAAAGGCAGGGCCCATGTCTGCAAATATGTTTATGGATATACTCCGCATACACGACATACACAATAGCCACTATGACCATGATGCTCATGGATATGTGCACACACACGACTGTGTGTGGCATGTGCTTGGGGGTTGCATTCCCAGACCGGACACTCACCATGCTATGTACATCACGCATGGACAGTCAGTAGCAGTGTTCATGTGATACCTCGCTTGCTGGATGGTGGACACATGTACGCCAGGGATCACTGCAGTGGCTGTACTGTGCAGTGGTTCAGGTTACACATGGCGCTTCTGTTCACAGGACATTACCCTGGAGAGGTGCCACTGGTGTGCACACTGTAGTTGTTGTTACACATTGACTTGCCAGACTGCATGGTACACCTCTATGAACCTGTGCAGCTATTACATGTCCTTTGTGCATGGTTACTGGTATAGCCCTTCCAGATAGATTGGCTGTCACGCTATTACAATGTCCCGTGACTACGGGCCATATGTCTACTGTTATTGTACACGCCAATCATGTTCATGTTTGTCTGTCACATCTCTTCCGCTATTCTAGTATGGGAGTAATGTTTGCGTCCTTTGCAAATGCACAGAGTGGAGTACATAGTTATTTCATCATAACTGTTTATACATATCTTAATTACATAGTACTCACATCACTATATGATACCTTTGTTATGCATCATATGCCTGTTCTCCTGTGTAACATATCTGACGTATCAATCTGCTGTACTATACATTATACATGTTTTACATGGTATCCCATAATTCAACCATTACTTGCACAGAGGGTCCACCTTAGACATGCCATTTGCCCTGCCTTCGGGGAGACAGCCTGTATTGTGTTTTGTTGTGTGTAATTGCAACTGCTTTGTGTAGAGCCAAGTCTATTTTGGGGTCATGTCCCCCGTGGATTGTGTGTGATTCTACCTGTGACTGTACCTGTCATCCCACCCGCCTGATAAAGGACTATTGCAAACACCTGTAACATCGCCGTTTGTTCCGTTATACGACGGATACAATTTTGCATGGCGCCTTTAAATGTCTCTCACAAGGTATGTCAATGGTTCAGCCGATGTAATTGACTAACTAGATGTTTGGGCTGTGGTTACGGTCTGTATTGCTATGGTTTACAGTGTGGGGGATGTAGGTGGGTGTATGTAGCATATACGGTTTTGTGGGGCTTGCATTTCTACGTAGTCCATACATATGTGTGTGGGCCCCTTCCCTAATTACAGTGCTATCACTTAATAGACTTCAGTTATGGGAATTTACTGTGGGCCATTGTTAATTGGTTTCAATATGGTATGCAGGTGCAGTTGATACTTCCATACCTCCGGATGTATGATGATATGTGCAGAGATATTTGTAAATGAATGCTATCTCGTGTATGTCTGCCCCAGATATTTGCTGTCATTGCAGTGGTGTTGGTGTCAGACCCTCTGTCACATGGCTTGCCACCTTTTCATATGGCCATAGTTGGACACTTGCGGGTCACACAGTGGTGTTTACAGGCTGACATATGGCCACGGTCAGTACACAGGATAACACATACTTTTGTTCTCATTACAAACCTATTGTTCTTGGTCCTTCACTACGTATCGGTTTGCATGTAACATTTCCATTTCTTACATACAGGCATGAGTATTTCCTGCAACTATTGCATATTATGTGGGACATACTAATGTCCTACACTCACGGACAGTTGCCCTTTCTAATGTTTCATGTCAGGACACACCTGCCCAGGGGGAGCCGTCCCTCCCGATGTGGGACAGGTGTTTACCGCATGCCTACGGATAGCTATACCCGCACCTGCCGTAGTCATCTACCTTTGAGTTGCCACCTACAGACACACTATGCGGACACACACGACACACTTTAGTCACACGGGAACACACATGGCACCCTCATCACACACATACACAGGCTACATCACACACAACCACAATTGTACACGGTACCTAGGTGGTCCGCACTGCCGACAGCGGTGACTACATGTCCTTACTATCGTCCTACTGCTCGTGGTTCTACTGTTCCAGTACTGTGTTATTTCTGTCTTTCATCCTCCTGGTTACGCGTGTAGGTGTGTGACACGTTCCATAGTTGGCGGTATCCTGTTTATTTGTACCTCAAAGTTGTTTAGAATGTCGTCGACCTATCTATATATTTGCAGATGCCAGTGACCCCTTGTATATCGACATATATCACACTATCGCCCTTTCTATCTGTATTTTATATGTGTAGATATATATATATATATATATATATATATAATCTGTATGTATATATATATATATATATATATATATATATATATATATATATATATACATATCTCAGACAGGGGTAGTGACAGGCACGCTACGCCTTTCATTGTGTGTTTGTCAGTGTATACTGTGTTTCCTAGACTCCGCATGTTTGTGTCTGTACCTGTCACATTACACACCTGCCATAGGTTAAGATTACCTCCCATCCCACTTTGCGAGGGACAATCCATCTTTGTGCAGTTGTGTCCTGCGAAATATTTGTGAACATAGCAAATGTCCTGCGACTTTGGGACAAACATATTCCCTATAGTTTATGTCATTGTTGCATGTCACCCTTATTCTGTATCTGAACCACCTACATGTTACAGGACACGGAACACGTACCTGCGACCATTACTAAACTATAAGCTTTTTATCTATGCAAAACACTGTTGTTCTGGTTTTCATCCTGGCCGGGTGTGTGTTGTCCTGCTGACATCTGGCGTATGTCCCACATTGGTCATTTGAACTGTGGCAAACCTACCGTACGTACATCTTGCCTAGCAATAGTGTTGGGTGATTGTGTACATGACTGCCTGTTCCACTCCTGGCAGTGGTTGTTTTACCCTTCAGAGCAGGAGCTATTTGTTCAGGGGTGACTAATGCTGGTGTCACCTGTTCTGTACATCATTGACCGTGATCTGCGCAGTGGTCGGTGACACTTAGCCCTGTTTCGCGCATATCCGTATAGTCATATTTAAACATCGCTTACCAGCTGTGGGCAACGCTTATTCCCGCTAACGTGTGCTACATATATTCTGATGAGCTGCATCCGGACTGCATTACCCGTGCCGTCGGGATTATATTACATCCCTTGCGGGACGTGGGACCGGGAACATGCATGACAGTCATTGCATGTACCACTTGGACATCTGGGGGTTGTACACGAATTATGTAAATTTGTATGTGCAGTACACTACAGCAGTTACTCCACACTACACTCACATGGATGACTCCGTTAGTTTACAACTTGATGGGTCCAGTTAATGGTATGTCCATGTGATGTTTACTGGCTGTACTCCAGCACTGGGTATGTATATCACAATTAGGTACACCCGATAATTTGCTACACCTTCATACGACCATGGATGCAGCATGCCGGGGTGACTAATGCCTGTCACGGGTACATCCCCTGCCATGACACTACATCCATGATTACATTTTGTGGAGCCCCTCAGTAACGCGGTGGGTAATCCATGATGACTGTGTGTAGGACAGTGCTTACACACATGTGCTCCCATGATTGCCTCTGCTCCAGTACGCAACAGTTGCTTACTCGATGTTGTGGCGACGGGTGTCACTGTTTGCCCCGTTTGGTGCTTTGCCTCTGACAATCGGGCATGTACCTACCGATGTACCTGGGAACCTATACACACAGCACCGACAGATGCTGATGGGCGCATCTACTGCTCAGGTGTTGACAGTTCCGTGTTCCCATGGCTGTTGCGTGTACAATGTTTGAGGGCTGCCTATGTAGGATTCCACAGTGGGCCACCTATATATCACAATTTACAGGTAGTCGTGTTTGTGTGCCATCCATGTTACTGTGTGCAGGTGGGGAGGGGTGTCAGTCCGTGGGAGCCTACACTGTCAAGGTATGTGCTATACGTTCCCTCTTTGCCAAGGCGTAGGCATATTGGTCACGCCTCCATCTGCCTACTGGGGCTGGCACAGTGTGTCCGTGGTCTGGATCCCTCTGTGCCTGTGTTGGTCTTGGCACTTGCGGTGGGCTGTGAGGCCCTCCCACATTATGACCCTGCTGCAGCTGTTTCCGCAGGATCATATTATGTAGCATGGCACATACTATGAAGATGTGGGCACACGTGCCTGGAGAGTACTGCAAGGCTCCACCCGATGTGTCCATGCACCGGAACTGTGATTTCAGCATCCCGAACACACGCTCTATGATGATTCTGGTTTGTGCGTGTGCCTCATTATGGCGTTCTTGCATTGGTGTGTGTGCATTTCTGATGGGGGGTCATAATCCACGGCTCCAGTGCATAGCCAGCATCCCCCACAAGGTGACCTTGTGGGATGTCCCCCCTGACAAATACCTGATACAGCTGTGAGGCATGCCAGATATGGGAGTCGTGGTAGCTTCCAGGGCTGCCAGCACACACATCCATGATAATACCCCGGGCATTGCACATGACCTGGCAGTTGACGGAGTGGAATCCCTTGCGATTTATGTAGTGCCTACCATACTCACCGGGTGGTGACTTAATTTGTATGTGTGTGCAGTCTATCGCACCCAGTACCTCTGGGTAGTTTGCCACATGGTGGAAGTGACGCATATTGCTGGCCAACTCCTCCTGAGTTCGGGGGAAGTGTATATGCTCATTGGCATGTGGTAACATGGCATCCAGGAACTGGTGTAGTGCCCTGGATGCCGATGCCTTTGAGATCCCCATTGTATCTCCAGTTGGCCTTTGAAAGGTACCTGTGGCTATTATTCGCAAGCTTACACATACCTTCGTGTCCACTGGGATGGGTTCCACTCTGTTGTTTCTGGTTCTCAGGCGTGGCCGGCACAGCTCTACTATTTGCTGTAAGATGTCCCTGTCCACCCTGTAACGCTCTACTATCTCCAGATCATGTAACCCCTGGTAGGTTACCCTTGGTCTGAACACTCTTCTCCTCCTCCGAGGCCTATGGTGGTTGTCGGCATCTTCCTCCGCAACAGCATCGGTCTGTAACACATGCTGATGAATCACAGCTATGACAGCTCCCAACATGTACATTTTAAAAGTCCCCCATCTGTTTACACCTATGGTGCGGTGTTTGGGAATACACAGGTGTGTGTTGGATGCTTTCACACTTTATACTGTTCTGCTGTGAACACTGATGATGTCATAGAGTGTGTATGTACAATCGTGGCTGCAGGGTATCTTTTGTGTTTTATTTACGAAACCGCTATTGTGCTGCCTTTGGTGTTGCATTACATTTGGATGCCGTGATTACCTCCTGCCCTTCCGTTTACATTTGTGCACGTTACACCTACCATTTGCTGGCATGCATCCAGCTGCCTGCTTTCATTTGTACTTTCCTAGACCTGGCTTATCTTGCGTAATGTGTGCTATTGCCGATCTATTGTGGGTTTGCTTTGCTCTGCTATGACAGTTCTCCTATCTTTGCATTCCAGGTCCTCCACACCTTTTCTTGCAATCCTATGTCTCCTCTATCCTGTTTTGCAGGTTTCTGCATGCAGGCTTGTCTACTACCGTCGATTGGCTGTGGACATGACATTAAATGTTGTTTTTTAGGTGTTGTGCATCTTTTCTTGTGCCATTGGCTGTGTATTTCTCCATTGGCATATGTTAACTTTGTAATACATGTGTGTGGTCCGCTTCCATAACCCCGATGTTCTGTTTGGGAAAATTTAAACCGTGTTTTTTGGTTTACATTTCCATGGGCTTGCGCGATGCCTGCACCACTTCTTGAATTGCTGTATGCCTTCATTAGCATGGTGCGACACTGCGCATGGGGTGATTTGCATACCTATGCCGAGGGCTGTGTAGCTCTGGCGTACGCCGGTAGTGCACGTGGGATTGGTTCGTACCTGACTCGCTTGGCGGACATATTTGGTGTTATGCTGCCTACGCTACGCCTGCGGCAAGCTTCATGAATCCGTGGGATAGTTTTTGTTTCCAAATATTGCAGGTCCAAAAAGAGTATGAGGTTGGGAGATCTCAAGAACAACACTGAAAACTTGGAAGTTAGATGGATACTCAGGTTAGGAGCACACAGAGGGAGTGGGTTCAATGAGAGTGTGCCCCTTAAACCTGTACTTAAGGCTAGAAAGTTGAGGTAGGTGGATGCACTATATGCTGCTCAGTTATTTTCTACAACTATGTATTTTATTATTTTACACTTTTGATAATGTATTATTTTATTTTAAGGCTTGGTTTTAAACAGCTCTTAGTGTTGTGTTTTAGGAGTTTATAGGCACACCCTGTTTTAATGTGTTTAGTTAATATGGTGATTTAATTGATTGATGAGCCCAATGTCTTAGTGCTGTATATATATGAGGCATTTGTTCAGTAATGTTAACATCTGAGGAAGCGGACCCTGTTCCGTGAAAGCGCTTATGTTTTTGGTATGTATTAAATTAATTTTCTGACCATTTTGACGACTATTGGCGTTACTTTGTTCCTGTTGTTGCTACCTTCTTCTTTGGATTTTTTACATATATATATATATATATATATATATATATATATATATATATATATATATATATATATATATCCATACACACACACACACACACACACACACACACACACACACACACACACACACACACACACACACACACACACACGCACACACATTATATAAACAAATATCATCATTAGGGGTCGCCACAGCGGATCACCTGTTTCCATTTCTTCCTGTCCTCTGCATTTTGCTCTGTCACACCAACCACCTGCATGTCCTCTCTCACCACATCCATAAACCTTATCTTAGGCCTTCCTCTTTTCCTGTTACCTGGTAGCTTCATCCTTAGCATCTTTTTCCCAATATAATCAGCATACCTCCTCAGCAAATGACCAAACCAACGTAATCTTGCCTCTCTGGCTTTGTCTCCAAACCTTCCAACCTGGGCTGAGCCTCTAATATACTTATTCCTAATCCTGTCCACCCTCGTCATACTAAGTGCAAATCTTAACATTTTTAACTCTGCCATATCCAGCTCAAACTCCTCCCTTTTGTCATCGCCACTGTCTCCAATCCGCATAACATAGCTGGTCTCACTATCCTCTTGTAGACCTTCCCTTTCATTCTTACAGGTACTTGTCTGTCGCAAATTACCCCTGACACTCTTCTCCACCCACTACATCCTGCCTGCACTGTTTTCTTCACCTCTCTTCCACACTCACCGTTACTCAGAACTATTGAACCCAAGTATTTAAACTCATCCACCTTCGCAACCTCTGCTCCTTGCATCCTCACCATTCTTCTATCCTCCCTCTCATTCACTTACATATCTTCTGTCTTAGTCCTGCTGACCTTCATTCCTCTTCTCTCTAGAGCATATCTCAATTTCTCCAGGGTCTCCTCCACCTGTTCCCTACTCTTATATATATATATATATATATATATATATATATAGATATACACACACACACACACACACACACACACACACACACACACACACACACACACACACACACACACACACACAGTTTATATAGTGCCAAGTGAAGTGCTCTATTTGCTTGCTTGCTAAATTTAATTGGCAGATAATATAATATTTGATTCCTGACTTTCTTAGTTTCTTTAGTTTGAGTGCTTCACTGCTTCTGCTTACTATACTGGTGGGGTTAGTTACTACTGTGCTTGCTATGGGGAAATGAAGATTTTTGGAGTGCTGGATTGGATTCCCAAGTCTGTCAGCCAGCTAAAAAAATTATTTTGTTGTTCGTAATGGTCGGAAACAAAACACGGACAGTGACAGTCAAAACGAACCAAACACTCTTCATCATTTATTTTTTGAGGTAAGGTAACTCAGCGTTTTATATTTTTATATATTATATTACCTAATCTGACTGCCATGCCATGCCAGCCAGCCCTCTAGTTTCTGATTTGCTGTGTACTGTAACTGTAACTGTACTGTACCCTTTCCCATGGCTGCACTTATGGGAGGAGAGAGAAATTGTCTGTGAGTTTTTGGATCCAAAGACAGTTGATTTTGGATGTGATTTTTTTTATATGGAAGTTAATGGGCTTATCAAGCCAAATGCCTATGTATTTAAGAAAGTGGTTGTCTCAATAAGTTTTTGGGTAACTTGGGTTGGTCTGTGATGTGGAGGGGGTTGGGCATTTAGTTAGTGTTTTGTTCGCACCAAAGACCATGGATATTTTTAGCATTGAATTTTGGTTGTGTTGAGCCCATTTTTTTTTTTCTAAGATTTCTGTTTGGAGTTGAGTTTGTATTTCTTGGTATGATAATTGATCATGGACTGGATCTAAAGATTTCCATGTTGTCAGCATATTGAAGAAGTTAAAGATGGACTAGGTTGAAAGGTAGTTTATTGAAGAAGGGTTGAGATGCCAGGATTTTAAACCGGTTGTGTGGGGGTAGACAGAGAGAAAAGAGACAATTTTTTTGGAATGCTATGTTAGTGAGGAAGGTGTTGAGCCAGTGAATGCTTTATGTGCTGATACTAATGTGTATTAGGTGGTTATGGAGACTAGAGAGACCATATGTGTCAAAAGCCAAGACTAATTCAATAAATACAGTGTTACTTCTATGCATGTTGGTTAAGAAGTTGTCAGTCAGGGTCCAGAGTGAAGTGATTGTATGCCTCCCTGATGAAAATACACGCTGTTTGTGGGAGGTAGGTAGTGAGTTAGTTACAGACAAGCTTTTTTAGCATTGATTTTGCCTATATGGAGAAAGGTCTGAATTGACTGGTGCTGTTGGTTTTGGTTCCTTTAGGACTGACATAAAAAAGTACAGATTTCCAAATTGTGGGTGTGGTGTCTGTTGTGAGGTAGAGGTTATAGATATGGGCTAGAGGCCTAACTATTTTGGCTCTGCAGTGGTATATGAGTCATGGGCAGAGGTTGTTGGTCTCAGTGCATGAGTCAATTAGAATTTGTTCTAATAAGAGCAAGATTTGGTATTAAATTCAGGGTAAGATATCTGTTTCATCCATAATAGATCTCTTTGTTAGTGAAAATATTTTGTTTTCATTTGAAGGACAGTGCAAATATTTTGCATTTCATTTAAGGATAGAAAGCATCAATCCTGCAAATTGCAGTTTTTGGGTCAGAATGGACGAGTCCTGCAGTGTGCCACTGTGTAATTACTGTACCTATTCTGTTTTGTTGTTTTCATACATTTGGATGTATTTATTTTATTTTTTTTACATTTGTTAACTGGGTTATTCTGTCTGGGTTCTTAGAAGCCCTTTTTCAGCAGAGACCCCAGGAGAAAAGCTCCCCAAAAATGTTTAAGTAAACAAATAGTAAGAACAAAGAAAATAAACAAAGATCACATTTTAAGTATACATACTTCTGAAGTAATTACATAACATGCAGTAAAGGAATATATAGAATGGATAGAAATACAATACAAAAAAAAAAAAAAAATATATATATATATATATATATATATATATATATATATATATATAAATTTTCACATAGTATGGCAAGAAACTAAGCAGAAATATGGTAAGACTAATGTCAATACATTGTTGGAGACTGAGATGTAGGATTATTTTCTACTGAAAGTTCAAGAGCCCTCGGCACATATGCCAAGACCTTGTGAGGCATTGTGTGTAAAGAGTCCTATCCATAAGCATACATGATCTGCATAACATAACCGCATACACCACAGCAAATTTTACATATTTATTCTCATTAATCCAATTTGTCCCATTTGGCACTGTTTATTTGCAGGAGAGAGCCAATATTGCATTCATGATTTGAGGAAACTTAGCCAAAACACCAGGGTAGTTCCTCTACACTTTGAAAAGTGCTATCAGATATTGCATGTTTAACTGTGATGTCAATTGCACTTGTAAGTTTTTTTTTCTCTAGTCTGGGTGTGTGTTAAATAGGATCATAGGAGGTTACTAGGTTAATGCCCCTGGGGCCCTTACAAGTCTAGCCAAGAGTTTATCCCCAAAAAGAAACCTCAGTCAGTACTTGTCGCCACTGTCAATGAGGGATACTGGTGGAAGTTGGAAATCAAAATGTACATTAAGTGACATAAGGGAAATCATTAAAGACTGAAGTTAGAAAGTAATGACAGACACTGGAGTTTCAGACTTCATATACCCTTCAGAAAATTCATGCTAATGCAAAACCTGTTGTTCTATCAACTTTCTAAGTTTGTAAGAGCAATATTTAAAAATTGCCCCTATTTTTTTGGTCCTACTTTGTTCCACTTTTATACATGGTTTTGTCCAGATTTCTTGCTCAGAGGTTGAGAAGTATGCTGCAAGATGTATATTGTTGAATGAATCTGACATAGGCTAAAATCTGCACATCGTAAGTAACCTTAAATAAATGTGCACAAGCCTGAGAGATGTTTTATGCCGGCTAATGCAAGTTGAAATACACAGGAGGTATAACTGGGCTAGGTATACATACAAACATACAGAATGAAACTGTGTACTGTAGACTGCAGTGTGAAAAGCATATGTGTGCATTGTATGCATGGCAATGTGGATTTTATTTTACTCCTTTTACCTTAGCACTGCAGAGATGTTTGTTATCTTAGTATACCGTATGTATGTTATGTATATATATCTTTGTTAGTTGGATCTTTTCTCCCCAGGCCTCACTGAAAAGGGGTTTTATTGCTCAGTCAGATTTTCCCAGTAATCAGATGCAATAAATTTCCATATAGCAGCTGCACAGCTTACTCATGTCTTGGAGAGGAATACAAATGCTAAACGGACCATGGACAGGGTACATGGCAGAGCTAGGTTGGAATCTTAACTGTCCAATGGAAAGGAAGGGCAAACTGCAATGTGTAGCTGACCGTGCTATACTATGCTGTAAGTATGCAATATAAGGCAGAGAATAGTTGGAGTTTTTTGAGTCTGTCCATATATAGGACAAGTGTTTAAGGCCTAGGATCCTCTTTGTGAGGCTCTCTAGTTGTTTCATGTACCCTGTCTTCTGCCTGCTCCTTTTGCACTGCCTTCTCAGTTCTGCAAGAAACAGCTTCTTCAAGGATAATTGTAAACTGTTTTATTGATGCTTAACCCTATCTGTACTGGTTAGCACTGAATATTAAGCTAGTCCCAGTAATGGTGGCATAACAAGGAATATGTGTCCATTTTAGATGATGTTGGGCCAATTAAGTGATATAATCTTGAAAGTCAGTCATCCACAGTATTTGTATGCCAGTGAGGCAAGATGATTAGGTTGGTTTGGACATGTGCTGAGGAAGGGATACTGGGTATATTGGGAAAAGTATGATAAGGATGAAGCTGACAGCCTGGTAAGAGAAAAAGAGGAAGGCCTAAAATAAGCTTTATGGATGTGGTGAGAGAGGACATGCAGGTGGTTGGTGTGACAGAGCAAGATGCAGAGGACAGGAAGAAATTGGAAACTTATCCACCGTGGCAACCCCTAATGGGAATAGCTGAAAGAAAAGACTACAAGCACTTATTTGGAACCAGGTGGAGTCACGTGAATAGTGTTTGCTTGGGAAACTTTAAAACATTCCCTTTTGAGCCTCCATGAAAAAGGTGGGGGGGTCCAGTATGAGCTGATGTGTTCCAGACCAGACCACAGCTTCTCATCAGGTGCAGAAACCAAGTATGAAGTACTGTTTGCAGCATACCGCAGAGGTAAGTCTTCAACCTTTATATACATGTACCAATGTGTGCTGTGTAGAGTATTTAACATGTGCCATAGTGACTTGAGCATTTATTTCATGTAAATTAGTAAGCATGTCCAGCATTGATCCCACTGCACCATAGCTCCACCCCCTTTAGTTGGCCACACCCCTTCCCATTGGCCCCCACCCATTCAGCTGTCTCCTGCAGCCCCCCTTTGATTTGAAGTCACCAGCCACCACTGTTTAATACTGTGTTGACCTTGTCTACATGGTAACCTCACTCGGTAAATCTTTCTTCTAAAAGTATAATTTCTTCCTCGAAATTACTTTGTTGTGCACATAATCTAGACAACCGCATCCCTTGTCCTTTTACAATGTTATCAAATATATGCTGTGGATGCATACTTGTTCTGTGTAGATATGTGTTCTTATAGCATTTCTTTCTATGAATTTCTGTGGTTACCTTTCCTTCGTCTATAATACTAATGGTCACATCCAGAAAGTCTATGGTTTTTGTAGAGTGTTTCATCATGAATTTTAGAAAATCAGATGTATGATTGAGATATTCAACACACTGTAAAAGTTTTTTCATGAGGGCCTTCCCAAATAAAGAAGAGGTCATTTACAAATTGTCTGTAAAATTTTACATATATTCTGAAGTCACCATTTACTATGAAATCTTCCTCCCATACTGCCATCACTATGTTAGCATAACTATTTGCACATGGGGTGCCCATGGTTGCACCATGTGTTTGGAGATATACTGGTTGTCGAATATGAATACATTATTCTCCAGAACTATCTCCATTAGTAAGGCTACCATATCTCTTTTAGCTGCATTGAGTGATGTATGTTTCCTCAAGTAACTCTGTAACATGTCTACACCTGTATGATTGGGAATAACAGTAAATAGTGACTGCGCATCTAGGGTTACCATGATGACCTCCCTGAAATCCTTGTATGTTTCATAAAACTGGTATAGCTCTAGCAAAAACTACTTAGAGTCCCTTAAAATAAGGTGGTTTTCTTCAACATACACACACACATATATATAAAATAAATAAAAAATATATACATAATATAAAATATAACATAATATAATAATCATAATATCAATTATAATATCAATATGCACAATCAATACAGGTGCCTCCCAGGGATGTGTGCTCTCCCCACTGCTATTCTCCCTGTACACTAATGACTGCACTTCTAAGGACCCCTCTGTCAAACTTATTAAATACGGAGACGATATAACTATCATTGGGCTCATCAGGAATGGTGATTAGTCTGCATACAGACAGGAGTTTGAGAAGCTGGCCCTTTGGTGTAGTCAGAGTAATCTGGAACTGAACACTCTTAAAACTGTGGAGATGACAGTAGACTTTAGGAGTGGTACTATACTATTATCCCCCTCTTTATATTTAAGACTGCTGTGTCAGTTGTGGAATCCTTCAAGTTTTTGGGATCTATAATCTCCCGGGGCTTGAAGTGGAAGACCAATGTAGGGTCCATCATAAAAAAGGCACAACAGCAAATGTACTTTCTTCGACAGCTGAGGTAGTTCAAGCTCCCACAAGAACTGTTGATTCAGTTCTATACAGCAGTCATTGAGTCCATTTCAGCTCATCCATAACAGTGTGGTTTGGGTCTGTGTCTAATCATGACAAATATAATAAATTAAGCCTTTTTATATGACATCGTGGTGCTTGTATCACTAATTTTTACATAATTTGGACTGTTCATAGTGACACTTGATTTATCTGTGTGGTAAGAGTCTTTTTGTTGTAGTTTTGCCTTCTAATCATGTCAAAAATAGGTTACATCAAACAGTCAGGTCTGCTACAATTATCATTGGTGCTAGTTTGCCCTCCTTACAGGACCTATACTACTACAGAGTCATGAAAAGGGCAGGGAAGATCATTACCGACCCTTCACATCCAGGCAACCATCTTTTTGAACTATTACCATCAACCAGGTGTTATAGATTAATACACACCAAAACAAACAGATATAAAAACAGTTTTTTTCCACAGGCCATCAAGTTCATAAATGGTCATCTCAGCTTATTAGGCTGGGGTATTCTTTTTCCCAAGCCTCTGAGGATTCTGCAGTACTGTTTACATGTTGTTAATACTTGTTTCTTTCAGAGTTTATTTCAGTATTACTTGCACTGAGTTATACTTTGCTCCTTGTATGCATATGTATATTTACTTTTTTGTCTTGTTCTTAATAGTTGTATTTATGTTGATTGTCTTGTTCTTAATAGTTGTATGTATGTCGTTTATGTAATTCATACTTGGAGAGTCACTGAAACCGGAGTCAAATTCCTTGTATGCATGCATACTTCACCAATAAATATGATTCTGATTCGGATATATGACCTATACAAACTTCTTAAATATATCAACAGAGGTGCTGATGTTGTTAGGCTGTATGGATTACCTGTTCAGATATTTTTTCATATTCATTCAGGTGATGTGTACATACTAGTGGTATACATGACACGGATTAATTTGCATAGCTATGCACTGTAAATGAGAGGCCAGGCATTCATTTTGCACATGGTTTTAACATTATCATGACAATATGTAAGCCTCTATATAAACTCTAAGATTTGCATATCACCCTGTCTTCTAACTGTTGAACAGGAATAGGAGAGACAATTTCTCACACAGAGAAAATGAAATAATAGTCGAGGCTCTGCACCAGCTTGGTTGTAAACTTCTTGGACAGAGGGGTAATAGTGTCGGCAGGAATCTAGTGTGGACATACCCAACAAACATGATCAATGTGGGTGGACACAATAGATTGAGGAAGGCCTAGCAGTGACATTGCTCTGACATGATCGTCCATGCAGCCAACAGACTGCACATCTATGAAAGGGTGAGAAATGGCACAGGAGGTGGGGCACCCTTGCCTCACCTCATACCACCAGCCAGGGTCATCAGATACTCAGGGGAGCATTTGAGGCAGGTGTTCCAGGACATACAGGTATGTCTTATGTTCAAAACACCTCCAGCATACACTATTTCTCAATACCAGACATTAATTCACATTTAGTACCTCAATGTTATATGTGCTGCAGCAGCAGAACTGTGCCATGAATGTGAAAGCTCACCTAATGTGGATGCACAATATGTTATAGCCTGTTATCTTCCCAGCACAATACCTACAGAACACTCTCAGCAACATGTTTGATGCTTTTTTTTTTTTCAATTGCATAGGACCCTCAACATCAGAACATCAGCAACTAATGTCATGTCATAAGTGTCTCCATATCCTGTTAGTGTGATCCATAGTTGTGTGCCTCTGCCTCCTGTTATCACTCTGGAGTAACTCATATTTTGTTGTTTGTGTGCCATTTTAACCTACAAATAAATCATTGTAAGACATGGGCCAGGAAGCTGCATGTACAGACAGACCTGGTAAGGTTGTTCATATGGCTGATATTGTGCAACACTGTTTAGCACACCTGAGATTTGGAATATAAATTTTGCCTTGTTCCATATTAAGATACATCTGGCTGCCATGTGCACCATTTATCATGCAAGTGTCTCCATATCTTGTTATTGTGATTCATAGTTGTTGTGTTCCACTGTCCCTTGCTAAGACTGTGGAGTATACTCTCATATTGCTGTTTGTGTGCCTTGTTATAATACGGGAACTGCATTAAGATGGATTATACACTCCCCAGCCAGGAAGTACATACCTGGTAAGACAGTATATATAGTTGCTACAATGCACAATTGATAATTACATCTTTGCCCTTCATGACTACTGCAGTCTTGTTCACCTGCATAGCACAGCTGCAATCTGCCTACCATCATAGGTTCATAGGTTGGCACTAAGCTATCAGCCCTAGGGCCTATACAAGCCTAGCCATAACAATTGCCTGGTTATTTCTTCTCACAATATTTACTTCCCTGGACCCCTGTCTGGCATGGATACTGATGTGATCCCCAGGGTTAATTTCCTATCTCCCACCCAATCATCAAAGTTCCTTTTGAAGAGGGCCAAAGAGGCACTCTGCTTGACATGTATGGGCAGTCTATTCCAGAGTCTGGGGAGTCTCTGGGTCAGGACCCTATTCCTCCAGCATGTTTTGTTCATTGTGATGACCAGGTTTAGATCCCTGGAGCATGTAGCTCTGAAGGATTGGGATTTCTTTTAAGTGTAGCATATCCAACAGCTCTGGGTTTGACATGGCCTTGTATGTTAAGCAGAGATCGCCTCTGAGCAGACAGTATGTGACAGATTATAGCTGGAGTTTTTTTAGATGGTCAGCATAGGGCATCTGTTTTAGGCCTGTGATTCTTTTCGTGAGGTATTTCTGCAGCCTTTCCAGTTGCTGCAGATGTATAATGGGTCTAATGAGGGATGAGTACAGTGGGACAATGACTTCCTTTTTTCTGGATGAAAAGCCCTTAGTGATGAGGTGTTCCACATAGAAGGATTTCCTGACTGTTGTGGTGATGTGGTTATCGAAGGAGAGGCCACTGTCTCTTATCACACTTTCGGTGTTTAGTGTACTGCCACCTATGTGGTAATTCATGGGTACATGTTTTTTCCCAAAGGGGATAACTATACATTTCTTGGCCTTGAGTTTGAGCCCATGGCTCTGGCACCAAGCATCTGTTTCTGTAAGGCCCTTTTGTAGAATATCCACATAGTTTGGGGATTCAATAATGGCTTCCAGTTTGCAGTCATCTGCAAACTTTGTTAGCCAGAGTCCCTTAGTGTTGGCTGTACTTCAGAGATGTAGATGCCAAACAAGAGTGGTCCCAGGACTGGACCCTGAGGTACTCCACTTGCCACTTGTCTGGAGCTGGATTTGGAGTCAGCTACTTTTACAGTGTGGGTTCTATCAGTAAGCCAGTTGGCAACCCATTGAGTGACGTAGGGATTAATGCCCAGCTTAGTAAGTTTATCTATGATTCCAGACTGGGGGATGGTGTCGAAGGCCTTGGTGAGGTCCAGATAGGCTGTGTAGACCACCTTACCCTCATCCACAGCTCTGGAGACTGATTCAAAGAAGTCAATCAGGTTCAGGAGTCAAGATCCGCTTTTCACGAACCCAAACTGGGTGGGGTCCAGTGTTTGAAGGTTGCCCATGTCTTCGCCCATCTATTATGTTTCTGCATTATTTGCTGTATGTTATAACTCAGGTGGAATGCAATGCAATGCCTTCCATGTGCTTAACAATGATTTGTGTATGTCTGTTTTTTTTCACATCACAAGTGGCATTGCAACTTTCACCACTGGAGGTGGAGTTACAGGAGGACATATCAGGAAAGTTTTAGTATTTGTATTGACCTCATGCGTTATGATGATGACCTGATAAGTCCATATCAACATTAGCAATGTAGTTGCATAGCTTTCCCAGATTTCAGTACTATGCTGTGTCATTTGATTTCTGTGAATGTATGTGATATGTGCCATCTGTCTCTTTTTGTAGCACATCCACTACCTCTTTCCTCCAGTAAAACATCCATTGATACTGAGGTCAGATGTGATGAGCCTTATTGTGATAGTAAGGCCCATGGCACAAAGGAAAACTGCCATGGTTTAATTGTCCGGCCTGGAAAGGAGACAGCCATGTTCTTCATGGTATAGCTTCTGATATGGAAGATACTGTGGTTGGCCATTCTGATAATGTGAGGACATCAGATGACAAATATGATGACTGTGACCCATTGTCCTATGTAGAGTCTGGTAATGATGGGAGCTCCTCCCCACAATGGACCAATGCTGCTCATCAGACTATATGTTGAAGTGTATCTGATGTGCAGGGACATGTGTCAGAGGATGTCTGCTTATTATTACAGGCACTTTAATGTTCACATCAACATCATGGCTCTGACATGCATGCTCTTTCCAGTGCCATCGATTGTGTAGTACAGCAGCTGTATGTGTTACATAAAAGTTAGGACAGCAGACATTGAGAGGTCATGATAACTGTACTAAGCAGATTATCTCCACTGGAGAGAGACAGACTCCCTCTCATTAGACCCACAAATGGCCATCAGACATCAATATCTGTGCTGCAATGTACATCCACATCTGCTGTTTATCATACTCAACTGTGAACCCAGCAGTCATGTTCAGACTATCACATCACAGTACTACTTCTACCCATATTATCCCAAAATGCTGGTATCACCACATCCACCTCCTTGGTACTATGTCAAGTGTTTCCAGATGTGGCAGGGGCAGCCAGGACTATGGTGTGAGCCATCAGTGTGAGCATCCTAGACTGCATTAGAATATCACTGACAGGTGATGCAATGTGTGTCCTGTTGTGCTGTTCTGACCCTGTGGCAATGATAACCCCTATGCTGACCACTGATTAATGAATGTGTAGGTGCTTTTTCAAATGTCTGATTCCACAGAGCTTTTCTGATCATTTTTCTGATCTAGGTAACTAGCTTTAGGTTATGATATGTAGCACTTATTTGCCATTTTTAAATGTTAGCACAGATATTGATGCCACTAATGCTATATTTAACTTCAAACTTCTATGTTTGCATCTCTTGCTAATTGACACATAACACAGATTTATATGGTTATCTTTATCATCTAGCATTGATTGCTAAATTACTCATTTCCTTGTTGTCTACCATTCCCACATCCACAACTATGCCTCTGTATCACTTATGGCATTTAAATATGGTACTGCACATGCCTCACCCTCAGCACTCAATGCACTTCCATGGACCTGTTTCCATTTACAATCCCCATGCTGACATGTAGTTCCCATGTGTGTATTGCCATGACTCACTGATTCCACACACATATATTTACCTATGGTTCTATATCTCCAACATAGATGCATATTTCAAGTCTGTTGTACAGTCACTGTCATTGATGCTCTGCATGTCTAAGCATATTCTTACCTGTAAATGAGTCATGTTGCAGCAATAGCTTATGTATTGATGCATTGCCCTCTGTGTGACATCCCATATAAGGCATAGAATGTGAGGTTTGTTTGCATTTTTATTTCTTTTTGGCCTGTCCTTTGGATGGTTGTTATTGCTCATGTGACTGTATGCTTTTTTGCTGTGTTATAGCATACTGTTACTCATCACACAATACTATGTGTGATGCATAAGTGTCAGTGTATGGCCCTTGCCTTTTGTTTATATTTGTGCTGATACATTCCCATACACTGTATGGGCCTAGATGTTTGTGTTACCGGCTATTTTATGGCTACCTTCCTACGCTAGTTATCTGTATGATGACATCCTACCTTTCCAATGACACTTTCTGTTATGCCCAACTCCTGCATCCCCCACATTTGCCTGTGTGGTCCTCTTTGGTGATGTATATTGCAGACAGATACTTTTTGTGTTGATGTTTCCTCTGTATACATCCAGATGTGCTCCTTACAAGTGTTGTTTATATGTTCTTGCTGGTATACCTTATGCTTCAGTTGCTTTGATGTTCAGTTTAGGCAACTAATGGTTTCCTTCTATTAGTCATGCTCTGTGCTGTTGTTTTGGGGCAATGTATGAATATCACTGTTTACTCTGTGCTCTTATGTACATGTGACTTGTCATGACTCAAAGGTGTGTGTCAGATGCTGCCATGTTACCTGAGCTAGGACATATCAGCCACATCTATTTGTTCACCACTCTGTGCCCACCTGATCATCCTACGACAGCTCTGATATGTCATTATCAGACATTTGATTTTCTTGGGGTAGGTCACCCACACCTGCAGTTTGCAAGTCACTGTGTTTTGCTTTTATTATGTCATGTAGCATGGCACATATGTTAACTATCTATGATGCTTTATCTGGCGTGTATTGTAGTGCACCCCTGGATGTGTCCAGACATCTGAATCTAGCTTTCAGCATTTCAGAAACATGCTCAATGGTGTTTCATGTCCTAGTGTGCGCTTTGTTGCATGGGACTCTGGCATCATTAGGTAAGGCTCTAGTGGATAGCCACAGTCACCTACTTGCAGGAAGGAGATAACAAATATTTAGTCCTCATGCTTAATGTTGACAAGTCTAGACTCTACATACAACATAGCTGTAATCCTGTACTTACCAAGTAGTAGTCCCTCAGGAATTTCATGTCAGAAAGATGTCTCAGACTGCATGCTCCATATTGCAGCAGTGTGCACACTATCAGGGTGTTTGCCATGATATTAGTAATGATGCCATCTGCTGAGCACACCACCCAACAGTTGAGCGTTGCCACATTTTTCTATTGATGTACCATTCAGCATCACTTACATCTGGGGTTTTAATTGAAACATGTGTGTAGTCTATTACACTGAAGACATGGGAGAAGTAGATTATTGCACAGAACTGTTGCATGGTAGCTCTGTGTTCCATAACTGTAGATGGGAAGTGGATATAGTCATCCACCTTGGTGCACATTGCTACTAGGAAATGTGATAGGATGTGAGGGACTTAAATCTGTCTGGGACATTCCTATGACATCTCCCATATGCCACTGAAATGTCCCAGATGTCAGTATACCTAGACTCAGGAACACTTTGTTTCTATCAGTATTGCATTACCCCACAGACTCTGAGCATACATGTGAGGTGTACATGTCTTGCAGCCAACATGCAGCATCTCTTTTTCTAATCTGCATCAAGTATTTCCTGGTCAGATAGCTGGCTTAACTGTAGCTTCTCCTGTGCCTAGCTGGCTGCCTTCTGGGATGCATTTGCCAATAATCCTCAAGTATGGCTTGCAGCACCCAAGTCTGCTGTAGTGCATTAAATGCCAGTTGTAATTTTTTTTAAGTAAGGTTTGCTGATTCTGCAAGAGTCCCCAAGATTATATGCAATATAGTGGTGTTAAGATAAAGCATAAATGGCCTCCACTGAGTGCTTTCAGAAAGTTGATGGCGAAGTACTTTGTCACATTTATATTACATTGGGTGTACCCATTGTGTTTTGGAATCCAGTGGGTGCGCACAGAGTCTGTAATTATCCTACATTGAATAGATTATCACTTGGTCTTGTTTTAACATATGTTATGGAATCATGCCTGCCACTAATGCACTAAATTTTCTTTCGGCATGCTGTGCTATTCTGCAAATTTCTTTTGGATTCCAGCCCATTGTCATTCCTAGATTTTGAATATTATTCATACATTCAATATATGAGTTCAATATTTTAGTAAGTCAATATTTTCAGTTCAGATCAATAGAGATTGCTGTATCAAAGTTCCGAAGGTTGGTTGGCTGCAACATTAAGGGAGACTTATTTAAGCACTCCAAATCATTAATATTTCCATTTTAATGGTAGTTATTCGCATAATATCTTAGAAATAAAATGAAAGCAGGTAATATTTTTTCAAACTTGTACCCTTTTTTCCTGATGTCTGTTAACAGCAATATTTAATAAAAGGCTACCTCTCCAGTAAAGCATATTACTAACTTTGATAGGTTGTTTAAGCTTGGGCCTCTAGTACAAAGCTTTAATTTAAAATCAGATGTGATTGTATCCTTTGTAAGACTAACAATTGCAATGATGAACTCAGGTTGTTTTTTTATTTTATTTTTAAATTTCTTTCAAATGAAGGTGCAGCAAAACTGTAATTGTTTAACCTACATCTTTGTTTTCATTGAAAATAGAAGGCATTTATTCCTACCAGCCATGCTGAGACTCAAAAACATGCCCGTCAGAATTATTGTAGTACAGCTTTAGCCTACAACTTCATTGTGGTTTTCCCCCCTGTTATCTGGTATGATCAATCTTTCATAAACTATCAGCTGCAAAGCAACATTTGTAACCAGTCATGCGCCACATATCGTCACTAAGACAGTAAGAGTGAACACTGGAGTAGACTTCTTATTGAAGGCACCTCATTTCTGAGGAGGGCATTGCTGGGCCCCTTGTCAGAAGTAGCAGGGGTGCCACCTGTCGGCATAGTACCATTTTGTGCAAGCACAAGGTAACACACAAAGTCTAATTTTAATAGCTGAAATGCAGTAAAATAAAACATCCCAAAAAATAAAAATCTGGTTAAAGTGTACAAACATGAATAGAAGTCCACTTCCTAGTCTGGTACATAGCCTCCCATAAGCAATGTATGACAGAGTACCCGATGTACATCCTAGAGTTAAACAAAACCATCATGATTAATACTAGCCATGGCCTTAAATTTAATTCCACCTTAAACTCTGACATTAAAGTCTCTGAATTGTGGAAGTTTTAAACATAACAATTTGACCTGGCCTTCTATCTCTACAGAAATTGTCTTTATTAATATTGTGCTGAATTAATATTGTGCAAATAACCAGCTTACTACTAACAATAATCGATATTATTATAAAACACACAGCAATGCAGCTGTTTCTGTTACTGCTTTTACTGTTATGTAAAGAGAATACTGGCTGGTGAAATATTTATTGTTCGTTGAAACACGGCCTTGTTTATAATTATATTCAATGTACAGTTGTGAACGGTGATAATAGAATACAAAACAGGTATTACGTTTATTAAAAGAAATAATGGGGATTAATGGTTTATGGCTCATTAAGCATAAATCCCATTCTCCTGTGCTGTCCCAAGGACAGTTGTCTGTCTAAGTAGCTTATTGGTAGAGTGAAGGAACCAAACTCAAAACTATGGTCTAAAGCAGTTAGTAATATTTTACTTAAAACAGACTAAAAATTATTTTTGAGGTGCTGGAACTGCAATCATAATATAAAACAGATTCCAGTTGTCACTTAGCAGAAGCATATCTGTTGATAAATAGTTAATATGACAGATCATAGGATCGTAGCAGGCTACTTACAAGCCTAGCCAAGTATAACCCCTGTTCCCAAGAATATCAAGGTATTAAGAGGAACTAAGTCAACAACTACTGCCCCTGTCCAAGAGGGACACAGATGAAACTCCCAGGGTGAATTTGGGGATTCCCATCCAGTCATCCAAATTACACTTAAATAGGGTCAGTGAGGGACTTTGTTTCACCTGAATTGGAAGTTTGTTCCAGAGAAGAGGTAAGCTCTGTGAGACATACCTGTCTCTCCAGCAAGTCCTGTTGATGTGACATACTAGATTGAGTTCCCTAGAGTGTGTGCATCTTCTAGCATTTGATTTACGAATGTTCAGCATTTCCATTAGAGCAGGATCTGATATTGCTTTATATGCAAGGCAGAGCTCAACCCTGAGTAGTCTGTAAGACACAGAGTATAGTGACAGTGATTTCAGTCTGTCAATGTATGACATATGCTGAAGACCCTGAATTTTCTTTGTAAGAAACCTTTGAGGACTTTTTAGATGTTGCAGGTGCTTGTTGAGGTACATACCAAAGGCAGCATCGTACTCTATTATTAGCCTGATGAGTGAGGAGTACAGGGGGGTTATAACCTGTTTTGTTCTGGATGCAATGCCCTTACTTATGAGGTGGGCGATGTAGAAAGCTTTTCTTACCACTGTAGAGATGTGGTGGTCAAAGGAAAGGTCGCTGTCAACCTGTGTGCCCAAATCTCTCACCACTGATTGCGTGCTTAGGGTGTTGTTATTAATGTGGTAATCTTCAGGGATGATGCATTTGCCGAAGGGGTTGATAATGTATTTTTTTACTTTGAGTTTTAGCCCATGACTTTGGCATCAGTTGTTTGTCTGTGTAATTTCTTCTTCTAGGATGTTGATATCATTTGGGGACTCAATGACTGCACCCAGTTTGCAATCATCAGTAAACCTTATCAGCCATAGGCCTTTTGTTTTAGCCTGTACATCTGAGATGTAGATTTAAAAAAATAGGGGCCCCAGCACAGATCCCTGTGTGGAACACCACTGGTTATACGTCTGCTGATGGAGGTAGAGTCACCTATTTCTAATTATGTGCATTCTATTGGTAAGCCAGTTTGCAACCCACTTGGCTATATATGGGTTGATCTTCAGCTGGGTGAGTTTATCAATGATGCCTGCGTGGGAAATAGTGTCAAAGGCCTTGGCCAGGTCCAGGTAGGTCATATGCACAGATTTGCTTTCATCCAGGGTTTTAGTGACTGTCTCAAAGAAGTCCACCAAGTTCAAGAGAAGAGATTGACCTTTAATGAAGCCAAACTGGGTCAGGTCAAGCATTTGGAGGTCTCCCATATCTTTGTTGATAAGGTCTATGATTATTCTACTGCTAATACATTTACACACAAAATAACCTTACATCCAACTAAACTCTCAATCTGTAAACCTAAATGTCTTAAGTCTTTTCCATTCAACAACATATTCTTAGCTGGAAATATCCACCCCAACCCTGGTCCCATTCTCTTTGCTAACAATAATTACCCATCCCCATCTTCCCCCCTCCCAAACACATTGAAAATCTTCACCATGAACTCCCAGAGTCTCAGTAACAAAGTCCACCTCTTCCAGGCGTGGTTAACCCATAACCAACCAGACATCTTAGCCATTTCTGAGACTTGGCTTAAACCCCATATCTCTGATTCAGAGATACTTCCCCCAGGATACCACAGTCTTAGAAATGACCAACCGATTAAAAAAGGTGGTGGCTCTGCCATAGCCTACTCTAAATCACTTACTGTAATTCCCCTCCAAATTCCAGTTCCTCAATTCAAAAATACTGAACTTACAGCTGGACTACTGAAACTAGACAGACACAAACATATCTGTATTATTGCCCTATATATCTCCCACCAACTCAACATGGCTTCTGCTCTGGCCATAGTACTACTACTGCTGTACTTTCCTTCTTAGAAATTATCAATCAAGCCCAAGATTTAGGTCACCTGGTCTCTACTGTTTTGCTTGATCTCGCTAAAGCTTTCGATACTGTTTCCCATAAACACCTTCTCCTTCACCGCTCAAACCTGCATCTCACACCTAACTCACTATCCTGGTTCTCTAGCTACTTATCAGATAGGTCTCAGGCAGTCAAATGGAAAAACTCCATCTCCTCCTTCCTACCTACCCCAACAGGTGTACCACAGGGATCCATCCTTGGACCCATGCTATTTAATATTTTCATTAATAACTTTCACATTGCTATCCCCGATGCCAAAATTATTCAATACGCAGACGATTCAACCTTAGTCTGTTCTGTCTCAAACATCTCTGAACTGCTCCTCAAAACCCAAGCTGCTTTCTCAACCACTGAAAACTGGATGCACCAAAACCACCTCTCCCTTAATGCTAACAAATCCAAAATTCTCCTCTTCTCCCCCAGAAAGTCCTACTCCTATGATAAAGATACTTGCAAAGTCCTTAGTCACTCCAATTCCCCTATTGAAGTGATTCCCTTTGCCAAACTTCTCGGTGTTACAGTTGACGAATTCCTTAAGTTTGACTTACATATTCAACAAAATATTTAAAAAAAACACCAAAAACTAGGTATGCTATATAGGAACAATCGCTTTCTCTCTCACTCCACCAGGCACACTTTGGCCACTACCTACCTTTTGCCCTCATTATTATATGGAGCCCCTCTCCTAACCAACCTGTCATGCTCTATCACCTCCAAACTAGAAAGCTGCTACAACAAAATCTCTAAATTTGCCTCCAACAGTAAAAATTCCACCCACCATTGCCTTTCCCTTCAATCCCTAAACTGGATAGGACTACCAAACTATCTGCAGCTCACCATAGCACACAGACTTATATTTTATCCAACTAACTGTCCTGCTCTAGCTAACATCCCTCCATCCTACATCCCCAACAGAACTCTCAGATATGAACATCAAAACCTGATTGCTATCAACAAACCTAAAAGTCCAGCTGGCCAACTTCTCCTCTCTTTCACTATTGGCAAGGCTTGGAACTCTCTCCCTTCCTCTCTAAGAACAATAGCAAACTTTGAAAATTTCAAAACTCAGCTTTTCAAACATCTGTCCACTAAATGGAAATGCACCTGTCTTCACCCCACCTAAAAACTATACAAGAACACACTGATATCCTACCAAGAGTGTAAGAAGGTGAGACAGTGCTTATAGTCTACCCCACCTAAAAACTTTTCAAGAACACATTGATATCCTACCTAGAGTGTACCCTGGCACTCAAAATGTCTTATAGCTATTTATCCTTGAACCTGTTTGTGCAAATATTGTAAACAGATTCACACTTCAAAACGAATGCATGCAAAAAGTATTCTTAACTCTCTTCTCTATGTGCATATATAATGCATTTTCTCAAATTACTCTATAAGAATAGCTTTATAATTGTATAACCCTTTAGAAAAACCTTAGTGAATTTATATTTGACTATTTGTAATAATGAATGTTCCTATTGTACAAACTGGTCTCCTCAATGTATCACTTATATTTTTCATATTTTTGTAATTTGTATTTTTGGAGCTTTTCTCCCCAGGCCTCCACTGAAAACAGGTCGTCGGGGCCCAGTGGACCTCCCCGGTAATCAAACTGGAAATAAATAAATAAATATTAATATATATATATATATATATATATATATATATATATATATATATGGTACCCTTGTTTTCATTGTCTTGCATCACACATTATAACAGATATTTCAGGGAAGCAAACTTTAGTGAACACTATCAATTGATTGTTGGACTGCATAGGGAAGCTAGGACTTATCCCCTGCAGGGCCCTTGAGTCTGCTCACAAATCTGTTTTACTGAGTCAGTTTCATTGAGATATTTACAACATTGCATAATGCAATGATGAATGATGTAACCATTCAACAAGCAATGATATACACCTCCATCTCGATATCTGTATCTATTTCTGTATCTGTATGTCTGTCTATCTATCTATTTACTGACCAGATTCATAAAGGCCTGCCACCAGTGGTAAGCTATAGCATGGGCAGCTACCACTGGTGTCAGTCCTTTCTGATTCAGTGACAGGCTCACCAAAGTAATCTTATGAGGTCTGTAGGATCACTGAAGTCAGATGTCTCCTTGGGTGAGCTGCACACTAATGAGGCATTCAGGGGGGAGTGGCCTGTGCTAATTAATAAAGTGGTCTCTCCCAGGAATGCCTGAGGTAAGAGGCAGATGAGTGATTCAGAGAATATCTTCACTGAGTAAGTTAGCTTGGCCAGATTTAGTTCATAGGATCATAAGATCATAGGAGATTACTAGGCTATTGACCCGGAGATCATTTTTAAACATAGCCATTTCAACCTAATATAATACCATAGAGGTACTAGTCAATACCCAAGATTGCATTTAATGTTGATTGCCCATGTCCAGGAGGGTTGTGTGTGCTATCCTGTGTAAGAATTTGTGGTGCCCCATCCACTCATCTAGGTTACTCTTGAACATGTCATAGAGGTGCTCTATTTCACATGAACCGATAGCCTGTTCCAAAGATGTGGCAGTCACTGGGAGATAACTCTGTCCCTCCAGCATGTCCTAAGTCACAGGCTCTCCCTAATTGATGTAGATGCTTATTACGGTACACACCAAATTGGGCATTATAGTGAAGTACGGGCTGGATAACTGCCAAGTATAGGGGGATTGTAACTTTTTCTGCTCTTGAAGTGATGCCTTTACTAATCCAGTGAGCTAAGTGGAAAGCTTTCCTTGCAAAGGTAGAAATGAGGTGGTTGAAGTTAAAGTCGGGGTCAACCTGTAACCCCAGGTACCTTACCACTTCATGGGTACATAGGATATTGTTATTGATTTGATAGTGTGAAGGGACATTGTTTGTGCTGAAGGTAATGATGATGCATGCATTTGCATTCAGTTTGAGATTGTGACTAATATATCAGTTGTTCGTCGGTGTGAGACCATCCTGGAGTATACTGACATAATTTGGGGATTCAATGACTGCACCTAGATGTAAACTTAGTCAGCCACAACCCTTTACCTTTGACCTGAATGTCTGAGAAGTATATGCCAAACAGTAGGGGGCCCAGCACTGACCCCTGTGACAGCCCACTGGTAACAGGTCAGCTGGTTGATGTGGAGTCACCCACTTTAATAGTGTGTGTCTGGTTTGTAAGCCAGTTGGCAACCCATCTTACAATGAAGGGGTTTACATTCGGTTTGCTAAGTTTATTAGTAATGCCTGAATGTTGGATTGTGTTGAAAGTCTTTGCCAAGTCACGATAGGCTATGTGCACAGATTTGCCCTCATTAATGGCCTTGGTCACATGATGAATATTTATTTTTGAAACAGCCCCTCAAAAACCTACCAAGTACCCATGAAACAAAACAAGGTCATCATCCCTAATACATTCCTGAAAGGGTCTAAATTTATAATTCTTCCTTTCATAAAAATCAACCAGTTTTGTTCTAAACATAGGACAAAAAGAATTAAGCAGTATAAAAGGATCATGCTAAACTCTCTTCCAATGTTTCTGTTAAGTTCTCAAATGAGACCAAAATCCTGTAGGAAGTTAGAATCAGGCCCCACCTATAAAGCCTTCTGTACAACTACTTATACACTGAAACTGTAATCCTTTCAGGGAGAAGCACTCGATAGTAAGGAAATCTCTGTCATACAGAGAGAACTCTCCATTGCCTCATCAAAGTGAATGGACACATTTTGACCTCATTTCACACCTTTAGTGGGATTCTCTTTGCTATTGAAATGTTTTCAAGTAACTATTGAACTCTGACTTGTAGCCATCAATGATGAAACCAAGTTAGTAGTAAGACACTTCTTACTTATTAAGGCTTTCTATACCACACATTTTGTAATAATATTGCCATTACTTGTATAGATTTCACTTGGCAAGTAAGTCCAAAATGTTAGTTAAAATGCAGTTAATGGCATAAATTGCAAAAACTGTATGCGTTTGTGAAGACTCAGATGAAAAAATGTCAAAACAATTTTGAAATAGTACTGGATGTTAGCACTAGATGCATAGGGTAAATGGCAGCTTCACAGATAATTTGCAACAAGCATATTTCCCTATGTTCCATATAGCTGACTGTGTGGTCATGGTACCTCTCAACCTCTTAGTGCTAGAAATCTGGACATAGCCTAAAATGGTTGGGGAACAAAGGCCCAAAAAAGAAACCAATTTTAAATACTGCTCTCATAAACTTAGAAAGCATGCATTTTCAGAAGACTTTGAATTCTCAAATGTCTGTCATTATTTAATGACTTCAGTCTGCAGTGATTTGCCAGAAAATCACAAATTTTATGTGAAACACACAGAAATATAACAGTTAGTGAAAATCTGGTCACTTCAGAGATATAGTGATCACTGACCATCAGTGGCAGATGACAAATAACGAAAAGAGGAGTTTAACCATTTGTCTTTACTGAAATGTCCCGAATCTTATATTCTATGCATGAATTTACTACTGGAGTTGAAGCATGCATAGTGACTAGGTAGCCAGTATCAGTTTGTATTCCAAAGTCACCTAAATTTGAAGATCTCTGCTAGCAAATGTATATATTTAAGTTAGCAGAAAGTAAGCACTGCAAGCAAATGAACAACACAATATTAATATTCAGTGTCACCTATTGCAAAACAATAAGTTAGTGCCAGAGCCTGGTTCCATGTCTTGATTACAGTGTAACCTATTACAGCACAATATGTTAGTGGTAGAGCCTGGCCCCATGTCTTGATTACAGTGTAACCTATTACAGCACAATATGTTAGTGGTACAGCCTGGCCCCATGTCTTGATTACAGTGTAACCTATTACAGCACAATATGTTAGTGGTAGAGCCTGGCTCCATGTCTTGATTACAGTGTAACCTATTACAGCACAATATGTTAGTGGTAGAGCCTGGCTCCATGTCTTGATTACAGTGTAACCTATTACAGCACAATATGTTAGTGGTAGAGCCTGGCTCCATGTCTTGATTACATTGTAACCTATTACAGCACAATATGTTAGTGGTAGAGCCTGGCTCCATGTCTTGATTACAGTGTAACCTATTACAGCACAATATGCTAGTGGTAGAGCCTGGCTCCATGTCTTGATTACAATGTAACCTATTGCAAAAAAAGAAGTTATGTTCTTACCATAACGTTCCATGTGAGTTGTCCATTTCGCCATTCATTCTTACTGATGGGTTCCGAGCCGATCCTCGGCTCTGCCTCGGCCATTTTTTACAAGCTCGAGGTGTTCAGCTAGCTCAAGGTTAATACCCTATCCCATGATGTACTAGTTCCCAACTCAGATCTTGTTTGCCTCTATAACTATATTCACTTATAAATGAACAATATATATATATATATATATATATATATATATAAAATATAAAACCATACAGATATACATAAAACTTTGTCTAGTAAAGCAATTGAATGGGGTCAACATGAAAGATTTGTTCAAATTGAATAAAAGGTCGAGATCCACCAGAATCCACAGGCTGGGGGTTGGAGGGAGGGACGTAAGAATGAATGGCGAGATGGACAACTCACATGGAACGTTATGGTAAGAACATAACTTCTTTATGTGAAGTTGTCCTTTCTCGCATTCATTCTTACTGATGGGACAGCGTCCCTAGCACCATCAGTCTTGGGTGGCTCACAGGAGTATATTCTTCAGCAGCGTGGACCCAAAGGAGGTCCTGTCTACTTTGTAATGAGTAATAAAGGTATGTGGTCTTGCCCAAGTTGCTGCTACACAAATGGTATCTATAGGCACTCTGGCATGAAAGGCTGAAGAAGGGCAATTGCTCTAGTTGAACAAGCCTTTATTCTAGCTGGAAGCTTTTTATTTACTGAATCATAAGTAAAGGAAATATAGTCAGATACCCATCTGGAGAGAGTGGTTCTGGCTACCATTGTACCTTTCTTAGCATCTGAATAAAAGACAAAAAGTTGGTCAGACTTTCTGAAATCCTTTGTTCTATGTAAAAAGAAACATAACTGTCTGTGGACATCAACTTGGTGTAGCATGTATTCTGCCTTATTGCCATACTTAGGAGAAAAGACTGGAAACTCTATGATCTAATTTAAGTTGGATTCTGAACACACTTTAGATAAGAAAGATGGATTTGTATGTAGTGAAACTCAGTCATTATGAAACAATAAATATGGGGGTTTGATTGACAATGCTTGTAGTTCTGATACTCTTCTGGCTGAAGTGATGGCCACCAAGAAGATATTTTTCCAAGTTAAGTATTTTAGATCACATGATTATGCAGGTTCAAATGGTGGAAGGATTATCCTGCATAGAACAAAACTGAGGTTCCATGGTGGTAGTGGAGATTTTATTGGTGGTCTTAAAAGACAAGTGCCCTTAAGAAAAGCTTTGCACAATCTCTGTGACATAATATTTGGTTCATTGTCACCTAGATGAACATTTGAGATTGCTGCTAACTGCACCCTAATAGTAGCAGCTGCTGCACCTTCTTTGAAAGACTTGTTAGAAATTCTAAGATGGAAGAAAGGGGTGCGAGGTAGGGATCAATTTTATTCTGCAGGGTCCAAGTTGTGAATCATTTCCATTTGCTAAGGTATAATCTTCTTGTTGAAGACTTATGAGATGATATTAAAATGTGTCTTGTGGGTGATGAAAGATTTTATAACCTGGCTATGTTGGGAACCGGAGCAGCCAAGCTGTCAATTTGAGGGATTTGAGAGCTAGATGCTGGACTCCTGATGAATGTATCAGAAGATCCGGCACTAGGTCTAGGATCCAAGGTTCCTCCTGAAGATGTGGTTGTAGGAAGGGGAACCACATTTGATGAGGCCAGTAAGGGGCTATCAGGATTAAGGTCCTTCCCAATAATGAGGCTTTCTGAATGACTTTGGGTATTAATGGGAAGGGAGGAAAAGTATATAGGAGACCCGGGGCCAATCATGTGTAAGTGCACCCCTCAGGGACTTCCCCTAAGGAAGAATTGGGGCAAAGTAGTCACTGCATTTTGTGTTTGTGGACATGGCGAAGAGGTTGCAGCAAGGCTAGCCCCATTTGCGGATAATGCTCTCTGCTTCTACTTCTTGTTTGAGGGTCCACTCGTGTGGCATCAGTATCTGTCTGCTGAGTTTGTCTGAGATGATGTTGGATTTCCTTGGGATGTGCATTGCTACTAGAAAGTGTTGGGAAGATGTAGCCCATTGCCATACTCTCAGGGCCTCTCAACGTAGGGGGTAAGATTTGATTCCTCCTTGTTTGTCTATGTACCATACCACTGACATGTTATCTGTCTGAAGTGCAATTGTCCCTACAGGTAGAGAGTCTTGGAATGCCTGCAACGCTAGAAGCACCGCTCTCATCTCTAGAACATTGATGTGCAAATGAACCTCATTTTCTTGCCATCTGCCTTGGGCTGTCTTTCCCAGATAATGCCCCCCCACCATATCTGAGAAGCATTCATGGTCACTATGGCTAGGGGAGCTGGGGGAATAAAGGGCCTCCCTATCTTCACCTGGTCTGAGTGAAGCCAACAAAGAAGGTCTTTTTCGCAAGCTGACATCAGGATTATTTTGTGGGACATAGGAAGCATCTGCATTGACAACGGGGTAGAAAGAAGCCATTGCAGGATTCTCATATGCATGCAAGCCAGAGGAATTACTGTGATAGTAGCTGTCATTGTACCTAGTACTTTCAGAACCTGTCTGGCTTGGACTTTTCTTTTGTGAAGAAGAATTAGGACTTGATTTTGAAGGACTTGAATTCTCTCTTCTGGAAGATTTACCATCATTGCTTTTGTGTTTAATTCTTTTCCTATAAAAACGGTATGTTGAGATAGCAATAAGGCTGATTTTTCATAATTGACAGTAATCCCTAACTGTGCAAATAGTTGTAAGGTCATGTTCCTTGCTTGGATTAGTAGTTGCTTGGTTGTGGCAGTTAGGAGCCAGCTGTCTAAGTATGGAAACATGCAGAATCCTATCTGCCTCAGATGAGCTGTAACTACTGCCATGCATTTGGTGAACACTCTGGGGGCTGTAGTGAGGCCAAAGGGCAGAGCTCAAAATTGAAAATGACTGGCTCCTAGCCAAAAGCGCAGATGACTCCTGGATGGCCTGACCATTTTTATGTGGTAGTATGCATTCTGGAGATCTATCGAGCACATCCAATGGTCTTTCCCTAGAAAGGGAAGTATTGACTACAATATGACCATCCGGAACTTTGTCTTTTTTACTGACTTGTTCAATCTGCTGAGATCTAGAATAAGTCTCCAGTCCCCTGTTTTCTTTGGAACTAACAAGAACCTTAAGTAAGTGCCCGATCCTATTTGGTTTGCGGGGACTAACTGGATGGCTCTTTTTTCTAGAAACTTTTGAATTTCTATGGTTGCTTGATCCCTGTGATTGGGTGGAACATCCGGGATTCATTTATTTGGAGGAGGTGGTGTTGAAAAGGGTGTTGAATAACCTCTGGATATGATTCTTTGCACCCAATTGACTTTTGTAATTTTTAGCCAGGTGACTGGATGCAAAGACAAGTGTCCCCTGACTGCCTTCAGAGAGGGACAGTAGGGCATCCTTTCATGAGTGCTGAAAAGGCTTACCATAAAAAGATTCCTAGTCACCCTGGTTTTGCGGACCCCTTCTGCCATGTGGGTGGCGTCTTCCATTATTTCCTTCTCCTCTGACCCTGAAGGAGGGTTCACCATGTGTGTCAGGAAAAACTCTGTGGGATTTATGGAACCACATCTTTCCCCCTTTTTGACCTTTGGGATAGGGTCTGGAAGGGGTGGAAAAATGTACTCCCACAGCAGAGAGAGTCTTTCCTTCCTGCTCATACCTGGTTATGGTTTCTTTTATTTTAGGTCTGAAAAGGGTCGAACCATCAAAGGGAGTGTTTATGAAGGATGACTTAAAGAGTTCTGCAAAATTATAGATGCACATCCAGGAGTGTCTCCTAAGGGCGATTCCTAAAATTGCTGACCTACTCGCTCCATCGGCTGCATAAGAGACAAGCCTCATGGATGAGTTCACTAGGGAGTTAAGGGTGAAGAGCTGGGATGATACTTTCTCTGATATCCCCTCAGCTACTGAACCCTGGAGAGAATTTCTTAGCTCTTTTATGAGATCTCTCTGTAATCTGGTAAAGTGGGTTAAGTAATTCTGGGACCTGAGAGTAAAGGCCACTGATGAAAAGCTGTGCTTTCCATATCTGTCCATTGTACGCAAATCTTTATTCAGAGGATGAACAGATGAGGATGTCTCTGATAACGCCTTCTTAGTGGCTGTCGCCACCACCATAGCATCTACAGGAACACCTTTCTTTAGAAAAACATTGTCTTCTCAGCTAGTTATGAACTTATTAGGCCTCCTATGGACAAGCTCCACTGTTTCTGGAGACTCCCACACCTTTCGACAAACTAATTCCAGAAGCTCATCGAAAGGCAGCGACACTCAAGAAGTGGAGGGTCGAGACCCAAAGGCTTTCAGGTATACAGACTCCTCTTCAGTAGGGTTGATGGACTTCCAGCTGCCTCTTTGCCTTAGGATTTCAAGGATGTCTGCAAAGGAGACATCCTCAGAGGGTGACTGAGGGGACCCTTCTGATTCATTGAGGTCCTTGTCCAATGAGATTAACTCCTGTGGGGAGTCAAATTGCTTCATCTTGCAAGTTTTCTTCTGAGGAGTCCCTTCAGAGGGGTATTCTAGAGCAGTCTCAGAAGATAAATGACCACCCATAGGGGTTTCTTGAAGCTCTGGGTCTCTACACTTCTTTGGAGTTGGTTTGGCTGAGACAGACACTAGTGCTCTAAGGGATAGAATGGGTGCAGCAGATGATGAGGCTGCCTCTGAGGACAGATCTCTCCTCATAGCTTCAAAGGCTCCACTCTCCTGGACCAAAGTACCCCCCCCCCCAGCTTTGAGGAACCAAGGGGCTTCCCCTACACCACAGGAGTAAGCTCCAAAGCAGAGGTAGGAGGCAAGCTCACCTGAGCCAAGGCTTCAAAAGGAAGAGTTGGATCCGACAAAATATCTGCTCCACTCACCCCCCCCAGACCCGACTGGTGAGTGTTGGCTCCTAGACTCCACTGGTGCCACAAGGTAGTTGGAGCAGTCAGAACCTAAGATCCTGGACTAGGTCTTGGTTCTAACAAACCCATCATCATTGGCTCCACGCATTCTGGGTCCAAGACCATTGGTCAGGTCAGAGGAGGAATCAAGGTAGAAGGGGAAGATCCAGTCAGTTCCGAAGCCCAGAGGGTCAGTTATAATAATAATTTGGCTAGCACCAGAGTCCTTAGCAGTCTCTGCACAACTATATCCACATCAAATTCAGAAAGGCTTCATGAAGATTTGGACAAAGGGACTGGTGATGCAGACATTTGAAGTAATGGCGATCTTAAAGTTGGAGATACCAGCTCCAATGCTGGGGCCTAGCTCCTTACTTGTATAACCATCAGCTCCAAAGGCAGTGGAGCCAAGGTTGAAGTTTTTTCAGTGTGAACTTTTTTGGATACAGTCGTAGACAATCTGGGTGCCTTTTTAGATGATGATGATGTCGAAGATCGTTTTGATAACTTTTCAGAAGTAGGTGACTTACTTTTTGAGTCTCTTGACCTTGTTCAAGGCTTTCAGTAAATTAGGACTTTAGGAGCCTTTCTAAAATCAGTTGTTTTTTTCCTCCCATGCAGGACTCTTGAGCTAAATGAATGACATATAGCACAAGAGTCCTGCAAATGAATCGCTCCCAAGCCATATACTCATTCCGTGTGTCCATCAGTTAGTAACATTTATTGCCCACACTTAGGGCACTTCTTAAAACCAGACAGTTTTGTTTCCTTCAACTGTTTAGACATTTTTAAAAGTTGTTTGTCTCAAGTTAGTGAGAAGAGATAAGAATTTATTTGGACCTCTCTAAATTAAATGAGGTTATAGTAAGAAAATATATATTTAACTATACCTATAAATGTAAGACTAATACAGAAGGGAAACACACACATGCATACACACACACACACACACACACACACACACACACACACACACACAAAATCCCTTCAGATAAAAAGAGAAAAGTCCTCTAATTTAAATGGACTACTGCAAATATCTAATTAGTAAAGGCAATATATAACAGTCATAAAAGCTAACTATTTATATAAACTATACTATAAAGCACACTGTAATAATAAAACTATCTAATATATTGAAAAAGTCTCTTTAGAGGCAAAAGACACATGAACTATAATGCTAATAAAATATTAATTCTGATTATAGAATAAGGGATAGGGTAAGAAAAGGCCCAAGAAACCAACGGCCTAATGAATATAATTAAAGGTCATCTTTTCACAAAAAGAACAGCAAAAGGTACACTATAAAGAGGATAAGGACCTCTAAACTATTTTTTTAAAGTAAGGTATGAAATATTTAAATGAATATCTATAAATTGTTTGGAAAAAGATTGTACTTAGCCTGAGCTAGCATAGTAAACTCTCGATCTGTTTCTGTGGCAAACGAGGTCTGGGTTGGGCACTAGTGCGTCATGGGATAGGGGATTAGCCTTCAGCTAGCTGAAGACTTCGAGCTTGTAAAAAAACAGCTGAGTAAGAGCAGAGGATTGGCTCTGAACCCATCAGTAAGAATGAATGCGAGATAGGACAACTTCACATCAACATATTAGTGGTAGAGCCTGGCTCCATGTGTTGATTACACTGTAACCTATTACAGCACAATATGTTAGTGGTAGAGCCTGGCTCCATGTCTTGATTACAGTGTAACCTATTACAGCACAATATGTTAATGGTAGAGCCTGGCTCAATGTCTTGATTACAATATCCCTTATTACAAAACAATATGTTAGTGGTAGAACTTGGCTCCATGTCTTGAGTCTCACTGACTTTTTGTTAGGTGACCTTATTTTCCGCAACCTGAAAGCTGCACTATAATCAGTTTGGGAAATAAAATACAATGTTGAATCCCTTGCCTTTTTTTCTCCATCAGAAAGGAAGTACAGTTGACATCATGCCATGATATTGCATTTTCAAAAAATGCATCTCATTAATGAGGCAATATACTGGATGTTAGATGTAAGACACATACTGCACCTTCCAACAATACAATTTGTTGCACTTGTTCATCTTCCTGCATGTTTGATTACCTTGTAACTTGGTGGTGTTCCACATGCATGGAAGTATCTGTCTTATAAAACACTTTCTGGAACATGCTGACATTACCTGGGAGAGTCTACTTCCATATACCGAAATCTCATAAATTCGAAGACTAGAAACACGAATAGTCACATTCCCAAAACTTTAAAATGTCGAGTCTCATAACACCAAACACGGGAAAGAACAGATAATTTACCTACATTCCATCTGTAATTAACTCACCCAAAATTTGCATTCATACATTACTTTCAGTGGATGAGATTGTGTTAGAGGTAAATGCAAAAGAGTTTAGTGAGCAGGTAGTGGAGGTAGGCCTATGTATTTTTCTATGTGTGTATTTATCTATGAGTATTTGTGTTCGTGCTTGAATATGTGTGTGTGTGTGTGTGTGTGTGTGTGTGTGTGTGTGTGTGTGTGTGTGTGTGTGTGTCTGTGTGTGAGGGGGACTGTCTCACATCTAAACTCCCCTAGACTAATTAGCAGATTTTGCAGTATTTGAGGGAGGGGGCACTAGACAGCAGGGAAACTTAAAAGTTTACCATAGAGTCAGATAAATGGTTAGTAGAACAACACTTCTATGTCACAAAATAAGTATAGGAGGATTGTTAGACATCAGGGATACTCTTTAAATATTACTCCAAGTCACTTAAAACATGAAACAAACAGGGAAATGCTTCAAGCCCTGTATCTTGTGGTGGTATTATGTAATGCTGGTATTATGTAATGCTGTATCTGCTTACCCTTGGAGCTTTTCTCACCGGGCCTCCGCTGAAAATGGACATGCATCCAGTCGGACTATCCCGGTCAACAAATGTAAAATAAATAAATAAATAAATAAAATCTTGACACAGGAAATAGTGATTTAGTCTTCTGTGCTAGCACTAGACAACAGGGAAGTTTTGTCAATTACCCTAAGGCTATTAAAAAATACAACTGTAAAAAAGCTTCAGATTCTGTTCTCATGGTATAGAAAGCAACTCCTTAAATAAAAAGAGCTTTAGTTAGCTACATCAAATGACAACTGCATGAAAGGTTTGTTCTTGTACTCAGAGGTATTTCTGAACAATAGGAAGTGTGGAACTCTACTATATGGTATTATTGACATGTATAAGAGGCAAAATCAGGAGTGTTCTGCAAAATCAGGGATGGTTGAGATAGATGCAGGGGTGTCTATGTGGGGAACTGATTTTTTCTAAACAGCCATGCTGAACACATCCATGCAAAGCAGGAGGAATAGTAGGTGATGCAAGGTCGACACTGTATATAGTAGTCTGAGTCAACTGAAAGGTTAAAAGAACAACAGAACTGACATTGGGATGCATTTTCTGAATACTAACTAAAAAGAAACTCTGTTTCTGACATTACTGACAGACTATAGGGGTGTGGCTGTGCCAACATGATAGATGGACTACCAGAGAATATTACCACAGAAAAGTGTTGATTAGCACTAGTGGCAACACTACTCAATTCAATGACATGCAAATTAGCCAGTGATGAGGGATGAGGTCTTTCCTCATTGTAGCTAATATGTGTGTGAATGATACCTCTTCACAATCACAGAAACAACCCCTTTGGCTGCTGCTTTTAGCACCTGCTCTGGGCTGTTTCTAAATCCCAGGGTATGTAATTTTATTTATTTCTATCTATCTATATGAAAGGGCTCCATATAGGCAATCATTTGTGACACTTAATATCTTTAATGCCAGCAGAAGGGATTGAATAATCATTTGATTGTTTCTGCCAGCATTACTGTGTGGGAGGCAAAAGAGTAGCAGGCAGTAGGAATTTGTCCTCTTCTCCCTGTTGTTCAGTCTCAAAGTTGGTATGTATAATTAACTGGGGGTATGGAATATGCAGGGGGGCTTACCCCTGCAAACACTGTGAGTTTTGTTTTACTTTTTTGCATTCTGTGTTTTGATGCTTTGGGATTGATGTTTTGCCATTCTGTATTTTTGTGCTTCAATATTTTGAAATACACCCATACATGAATATATATCTATGTATATATCTCTCTATCTATATATACATGTATAAATACAGCATGTCATTTCACTGTATATATTTACCATATAACTTTGCTTTTTTATTTGATGTTAAACACCTCTTGTTTGCAGCAAAAACAGTAAAAAATAATGATTTTGCATTTTTGTTTTTGCCTTGGGTAAATCAAATTTTTCAAATTTCATATAAAAAAACTGGTCTACCAATCTCAAGATTTATCAACAAGAGTCACTCCTCTTTAACCATCCATCATCTCTGAAGTTACAACACAAATTGTCTGAAAATTGGAAACTTTGGTTTTAAAAGTTCAAGCTGTATTTCACTGTCAGTGAAAATGCAGAGAAAATGGAAAAAGTCCCGTTTACAACATTTTTACAACATATTGTATGCAATGAAGCCATAAAAATACATAAATGTTTTATTCTCAAGGAGGAATGAAAGATAAATTAATAGCAGTAATAGAAACAGTTCAACTAAATTGCGTGCTAAAGAAAAAAAAATGTTCATATAAAATACCTTTATTCTTTCCCAGAACAAAAGGAGCTCAAAAATTTATAGATACTTTTGTAACTGAACTTAAAAAATAGACTGACATACGAGTTTGGTGACTAGCATTATTCACTGCTAAGAGTCAGAATTATTTGTGGCACTGCAATCAGTCAAGTCAGAGATGGATTGCTGAATAAGTGAAATTTAAGACTAGAAAAATGCATGGACTATGTACAATTGGAGAAAAATTAAACGCATTAATTTAAAAGGGGTGTATGAAAAAATGTGAATAAAACAGAAAAACAATTCATACAGAGTTATAAATAAAGTTGTAAGCACAAGGTGTTACTGGTATAAAAAGAAAATTTAGGGCTTACAATCAGATGGGTAGGATTTCTGAATATAACAGTTAATCTGCAAAGGCATGTAAACAGACATAGTTATTTCACAGATTTTACATTCTAATAAGTGTAATGGGCCAACAAAAGATGAGATGTTCATGAGTACTGCAGAAATACCTAACCAGAGTCAGAGTGCAACACAGGGCGGCCACAGTGGTGCAGTGGTTAGTCTTGCTACTTCACAGCAAGAGGTTCTCCAGTTTGATTCTCGGCTGGGGTGTTTTCTGTGTGGAATCTGTATGTCCCTGTGGTCATGTGGGTTTTCTCCGGGGTGCTCCGGTTTCCTCCCAAAGACATGCCGTAGGTGGATTAGATACTCTAAATTGGCCCCAAGCATATGTGTGTGCCTTCTGTGGAAGGTTGGATGTTGGGCTGGCAACTTGAGACTGTAAAACTCTGCTGCCAATCATGGGTGGACAGGTGATCTGCTGTGGTGACCCCTAACCAGGAAAAGCCAGAAGAAGTCAGAGTGTAGCAGAAACTGAGAATGTATTTTGTTCTGGAAAGCAGATTATTCAAGACTATGACTTTTAAACTTGAAGTGAGCAAAATATAATATTATATCAGGATCATTGCTTTTTTTTTCATGACCCATAGATAAACATCCCCCAAGAGTTCAGTTGTAAATCTATGTTTACCTTTGAGTATTCATTCATTTTCCATTGACATGTCTCAGTCACTATTAACAAAGTTTCTTCCCAACTAAAGCAAGCCCTCAAAATTACATTTGTCCTCACATGCTGAAGTACATTTTTTAATAGACAAGAATATCCTAATCCCTATTATACCATGAGCCCCCCAAAACGTACACGCTGATTGGCCAGCGAGCCCATTGTAAATCGAGTTATACTAATGGAAAAAGGTCCGGTCACCCGGACTTTTTTCCATTAGTATAACTCGTTTTTTTAAAACACTGTCTCGCTATGTTAAATGGGTTTAACATAGCGAGACAGTGTTTTAAAAAAAAGCAACGGAGAAAGCAAAGTTTTATGTACATTGTAGGTTTCACTCCTATTTATTTTACATTTGTTGACCAGGATAGTCTGACTGAGCTCGATAGCCCCTTTTCAGCAGAGGTCCAGGGAGAAAATCTCCACATGGCAATGTACATAAGTAAAGACAATTATATAAGATTATGTAAATTACGATTACAAAGAGGGCACCATTATAAAGTGTGCAGGTTATGTACAATCACAGAGAGGAAGAAAATAGATATATTACATTGAGTACTTTAAAGAATGTTAGACAGGTTAGGAATTTGTATATAGTATGCAAGGTTGCTACAGTAAAGTGTGATTACAAAAAGAAGCAGTGTCTGCATATGTCAGACACTAATCAGGTCATTCAGTTACAGTCCAAAAACAAAGCAGACAATCTTCTGTATTTAGTAGTCGTTAAACAGATGTTTTAATAAAATAATATTTTATTTTATGAGTTTCTTTCCAAGTAAAATTTCCACATATTATTTCATGAGTTTCTATCTAAGTAAGAGGAGTTTATTTATTTATTTATTTTTTTTGAGGATCAATATGTCAGTGTGGATGTGAGCATAGCATTAACCAGGGGAAAGAAATTGGCATATCCAGGATTCTCTTAGGTGCTGTTGGAGCTGTTACTTATAACATTGGGGTTATTTAACTTGCTTAATGAGAAGAGGCATTTGGCTCCAAATTATGGAGACATAGAGTAGAGTGCATCCCCAGCAGTATTTTTTGATTTAATGATGAAGAATAGTGCTTTATCAATGGATCTTAGTATTCATGTTGGATAATAGGGCTGATTTAATCATTTATTAGCTGGGCACTTACGTGGTTTATATGTTAAATTATGTATAATTAGAAGCTGGGATTGGTGCAACATGTTTGGTAGTTCTACCCCATTTACCATTCTGAGGTCAGGACAGCGATGAGTACGGTAAGAAGAGTTTGTGGCAAATTTTGTGATTTTGTTGTAGCACTGCTCAAGTTTGTTTTCTGGAATACCAGTAGATTTGTGAAGATCCATGATGCATATAATAAGATGGGTAGTAAATAAATTGTTGTGACTGTTACCCTGGCTTTATCTGTGAGATATGGCTTTGCACTCTATAACAGACCTAGCTTTTGGTGTGTCTTTTTAATTATTGTTTGGATGCGTGGATCAAATTTCAAACTGTCATCTATGGTGACACCCAGAAGCTTATTGTGAGGGAATTACCTTGATTTTGATATTGTCAGAGGAAATTATATTAAAGAGTTCTTTGTTTGACAGTATGGCTTAGGAATAAAGAAAATAAGTTTGGTTTTGCTGGGTTTAATATGAGGTGAGCATTATCTAGCCAGGTTTTTATGAATGTGAAGGCTTCCTGGGTGATTTGTTGTAATTTGTTCATAGTATTGGCACAGCAAATTAAAGTTGAATTACCTGCATACTGTATTAGTGTAGTAAGTTTGGTTACAGTGTGGAGATCATTTATAAATGCAATAAATAGAAGTGGGCCTAGTATGGATCCCTGTGGATCTCCAAATTTGACTGGCAGGAAAGAGGAGTAATGATCGTGCCACTTCATAGCTTGGAATCTGCTAAACCAGAAGAGGGAGGGGAGTGAAAGTCCAAGAGAAAAAATGTTTCTGCAGTAAAAGGAGGTCTGAGACAGTGTCAAATGCTTTAGATAGGTTTAGAAGTAGAGAAGAGACCAGGTCTCCAGAGTTTCTGTTTGCATTGATTGTATTAGTAAATTGTAATAGTGCTGTGGTGGTGCTGTGATTTGGTCAAAAGCCATATTGTATAATTGAGAGAAGGCCATTAGCAATGAGATAGTCTAGGAGTTGCTTTTGGATGCACTTCACTAGAATCTTGAATTTGTGAGGCAATATTAAGATATGCCTACATTTGGCTAGGTCACTGGATGTGCCTGTTTTATGCAGGGGTACTATATAGGCCATTTTCCAGATGGTGGGGACATGATATTCAGTAGTAGATCTAATTATTAAAAGGGTCAAGAGTTGAGAGGCAGTCTCTGCTGCTATTTTTAGATATTCAGGTAGCAGGCTATTTGCAAGGTATTCTTTTAGCTTGAAGAGTATGGTAGGTGCAGGTTTAAGTGAGACGTGTCCTTGGTAAAAGTTGGACTCTTGACAAAGGGGTGGTGTCAGAGGTGATGTTATTTTTTTAGTCCAGAAGGGATGGATTGCATAAAGTGATTGTTAAATGTCTCTGCTAATTTTGTTGGAATATTATTAGGGGCTGGGTTTGATTGTGTGTTATGGCTTAGATGTAACAGGATTGATATGGATGCCCAAAATAGTCTAGAATTGTTTTCATAGGTTTCTTCCAGTGTGTGATAGTGTTGTTTTTTTGTATAGTCTTACATTATGATTTGTTTTATTTCTTAGATGCTTGAGATGTTGTAGGTTTTCTTGTGTTTTTGTAATTTGCAGTACTTTCTAGGCTCTGTCCCTCTGTTTCATTAAGACTTTAGTGTTGTGGGACAGCCATCAAGTTAGGTCTAACTTGACTCTATTTTTTCTCATTGGTTCACATCATTTAGGATGGTGAGAAAGGTTTTATTGAAGTATATGATTGCTTCCTCAATAGCAGTGTTTTAGGTCTGACCAGTTGTAATGCATAAGGTATGAGGTACATTTTTCTGCATTAAACTTGGTTAAATTATATGCAAATTTAAATTGATAACATTTTTAGGGCTTGAGTAGAAGTCCTATTGACAAACATGGGCAGATGATAACTAAATAAAAGTGTCAAGGCAGGTACCTGTCTTGGAGATGTTATTGAGGTATGATGTTAGTATCCAGTCTAGTGTTGAGCCTCTCTTTGTGATTTTGTTGTATCTAGTTGGGGTGACTATAAGTTGTTTAAATCCATAAAGATTAATGCTGACTGTTGAGATATCAGAGTTAACTTGGAGCAGGTCGATATTAAAGTATCCCAGAACTAAAGTTTCTTGTGATATGTTACTAGATGCCCAGGCTAGAATGCCATTAAGTGTTGAGATATTATTTCTAGGAGAGATGTATACTGGAATCATGCACAGAATTTTTTTTTGAGGGTTAAGTTTTAGGAAGGACATTAGAACTGCTTTATTGAATCGGGGTGGGTCTGATGATAACACGAGGTGTTTAGATGGCTGGGATAAAGAATGGGTACTCCACCTACTTTCTTGTTTGAATGATCTACTCCAAGTATGCTATATCCTGGCAGAATTAGTCTGTTGTCTTTAATGGAGGAATTTAGCCAGGATTCTGTAGCAAATAATATATCTGGGGTATGATGGGATATAAAAGCATGCAAATCGGGTTGTTTGTTGAACATGCTTCTAATGCTGATGTTTATAATTTTAGCCCTTTGATTTGTGTGTTTGCTTTTTGTAGTATTGGAGTGGTTGGACTATTGAGGGGATTCAGTTAAGGTTTCTTTTGAAGTTGGACCAGGGTTAGCATGTATTTCTCCACAGTTTTTTAGTGAGGACTGGAGGTAGTATCTCGGACATGATTTTTTTATTTGAGGCTTTGCTTTTGTTCCTGAAAATTAATATATTTTTGGACATAATACTATGTAGTTAAATACTGTGTACTTAAATAAATGTAGAGTATAGGTGTTGTAAAGGTTATGGGTTATAGTGACAGTTTTTACGGAACATTTTGAATTGTTTGTAGTTGAGGTAGGGCTGAAAAGATGATATTGTGAAGTGGGTAGTGGTAGTGAGTTAACTGAGCAAGAAGGAAGAGAAGAAAGACTGATAAGTTTAAATGTAGGATCCTGTTGGATAGGGTGTTAGCTGATATAGGAAGAGATAGTATGTGATAGTGGGAGATGCTGTAGTAAAATTTTGTAAGTGGAAGTCTTTTAGTAGTAATGTACTGACAGTGTAAGTACTTAGTACAGTTCTATAATGGTGGTAATTGTATAAGAATAGGGTGACCCAGCAAGCTATGTGTAGGATAATGATCTGTGCATTCTACTTTATAAGGGCAAGAAAGAAGTGATGTTGCTTTGTACTTAAGGTAGAAATTTGTATTGTGAAAGGAAGTGATGTAATTATGCATGTAGTTATATTACAATGGCTTGTGGGTGATGCTGTTTTATATCTAAAGTAGAATTTTGTAATGGGAGAGGAAGTGATGTAATTATATGTGTGGTCGTATTACAATGGATTGTGGGATGAAACTGTTATGTTGTGGGTAAGGTTAGTTGATGGTGTCATTTGTGAGCAGTAGGTTAATGAGGACTCAGAGTTCTTACTGCTTTGCAGGCTAGACAGTATTTGCCCAGAGCTCTGAGTTTAAACATGGGAAAATATTTTAAACTGAACAAGTAAAGCAGCTTTTGACTTTCTTGTTCAGCTAACCGATTTTCTCATTTTTAACTTACTTAATCATGACATATAATGCCACAAATTTAGTGCCAATTTTGAGTCACATCAGCAGAGTGATGTGTGGCTTGTTTTTCAAGTACTATAGGTACAAATAAACCATTAATATATAATTCTAAATATTTTGCATATTCTAATAGTCTTTTTAATGCTAATTAGTCCCATTTTATGGCTGAGAATAGTTCTCAAACCAAATTCATACTTTTGGCAATAAATACCCAAATAAAAGTAGAAGTTGTTAATGTGTAGACTTTAGAAAGATAGCCATTCAATAAAAATATTTAGAGAACTGTACTGCATGACAAAAATCACTAGTTTTATAATTAAGGTAAATTAAAGCAGACTGCATGTTGTCTATTTAGCAGCAATGGAATAGGTCTGACTGTGACCCCATCACAAACTGCAGAGTACAGATTCCTTTGGATCTTTTAATTGTCACTTCTCTTCATTTAAGTTTGATGGTAATTCTAAGGACTTAATTACAGGTAAGCTTTTGTAGAGTGTACTGCAGCCAGTGAAAAACAACATAATTTATTAAACTCTTCTGTCCACACTCTGAACAGGACTTCAACAGAATAGATTCAGTGAACTAGCAAAATCATATTTAAAGCCCCAATCGATCATGTGACACCAAATTATATCATACAGATATAAATGAAAATAAGTTATCAGCAATTTGAATAGAAATAAAAAAGCTTTAAAATACATAAAATGTGCTAATACTTCAATCAAGTGCTATAACTTGGTTGACCTTAATTTGAGCACACTGGAGACTGAAATATTGACATTTAAACCCAGGAATAATCATGTATTTAACCTAATCGGTCAGATTAGTTTTCAGTACCTCAGTGCATTCTCCAACATGCCATCTCAATAATTCATGGGAACCTTGTCCAAAATAGAAGTACATTTTTTATACTTTTTAAATATCAGTTAGTTATGCAAATGTTTAAACAAGGCATTGTTACTGTCCTGCCAAAAATACTACACAGGAGTTCATAAATGGTCTGTTGAAACCTTTTTTCTGTTTTACATACAGAGAAAGTTTCAAACATGGTGCACTTAGCAATATAAACTACTCCAGAAGTACAAATATAATATCCCAAAACATATCTCAGGGCAGTCCTGGACAGTAATATTTGGGACCTCGTGAATATAGAAAGACTGTTTACATGCCCGTCATGTAAACAGTCCAACATTCTGATTCATAATTTTACTTTCAAAACTAGAGTAACCCAACCCCTTTCCAAAATGTTCTTGATTTTATTATTTTGTTTTGCTCACTTTATAGGAAAACAGAGTTCAGCACCCAAACTTTGTAAAAAAAATCATTAGTTAAGGCCAATTTCAAATTTTTTGTTTGATCTTATGTCATTGCAATATGATAATATGATTGATCTTGTAGGATTGAAACTTCTAATGGTGTTCTCATAATCACTTAGACCACTAGGTAGGGGTTTAATCAAAACTGTGGTGGTTCTGTTGAGCTTGTCCAGATTAAGTTCATCCAAAACCAAATCAACTAATATCAGGAGGCATTCCTTTTCAAAAACATCTGTTTTAAAATGTACATTTTGAGCAAAGACATTTGATCATTAGATACTATGCTAGATAATTTGACTAGTTGACCCTTTACCAAATTCTTTTTCTGCCACTGGAAATTATTGTTACTGAAATGAAAGTAATTATTTGATGATGTATTTGTTTACACCATTTAAGAAGTTAGTTGTTTGAAAATTATTTTATCAAGTAGTTTGACATGGGCTGGTAGAATTGAGATGGCTCTAAAGTATGATGGTAAGTGTGGTTGGAGGATCTTGGGGAAGCTAGCTTTCAAATATCAGTAATGGTATTTTTGCATCTACAGAGGTTATAGATGTGTTGGAATGGGAAAGTCAGGGAATCTGGCCATCTGTGTCTGGTAGAACATCAGTAGAAATTTGTTCTAGCACAGTAGACTTATTTATTTTGTATCTTTGTACGGTAAAAGTGTGGGATATAGAATGGGATTCACTATAGGGTGAAGATGTAGGTGAAATAGGATGGCATAGGGTATTTTGTTAGAAAGTCACTGGATATAAATGGGATAAGAGATTTTAGTGATGGATGTGCTAGCATTAGTGTTTGATTTACAGTCGATAATGTCATTGAGTTGTTTAAAAGGATACAATTTTGTGTCTTTGTGTATTTTTGTTAAATTTCTTAGTAGAATGAAATATGTAATTGCCTTTAGTTTTTTAGCAGGAACTTGTTTCCAATATTTCTGGGATGAGTCCCTGAGATTCATTAGTGCCTTACGTTCTTAGGTTATCCACATTTTAGACCTGTTTTTAAACAGTCTGGTTTTAATGGGACAGTGTTCATCTTATGGAGAACGTAGTATTTTAGCATGCGTACATGCTGCTAACATAGGGGTCTGAGCAATTCAGGATAGGGGACCAGTAAATATCTTGTAGTGCATCTTTGGATGAAAGGCGATAAGTTTAAGTAGAAGTTTATTTATTTTATTTATATATTTGTTGATCAGGGCAGAGTGCTGATCTAGCTGGACAATTTTCATGGCTGGTTCATGGGGTGAGTATTGTGAAGGTGATGGGTGAGTGGTCACAAAGACAGGAACAGCTAGAACATTTACTTTGGAGTATATTTTTACATTCATTTGTAATTATGATGTCAAGGAGGGCATAACTGTTTGTTTTGAAATTGGGTCTGGTTGGAGTTTGTGAATTTAGATTAAGTTTAGTTCTTTAATGAACAAGTTAATGGCATGCAAGTGGGGTCCAGATGATGTTTGTGCATTTGTGTGGATGAGCAGCTCAGATTAATTGGTTCATTAGATACATTGTTTTGACTGCTGTTGATGCCAGTGACAGGTAGGCTATGGTGAGTGTTAAGAGTGATTGTGTTTTGATGAGAAATTTCTGCTATTTGATTTATCATTGGATGAGTTTGCCTCAGTAATTATGTGTATACTGAATTGAGATTAATAGAGTAGAACAGTGTTCCCCAGTCTTTTGTCTGTGTGTATGAACAGACAGGGCAGTCATGTTTAAATGTTATTGTATCATTTTTTTATCCATAACAATTTGATAACATTGATATATTTGGGCATGGAAAACTGGTAGCTTATGCAGTGGGTTAAGACTGTGAGCTGTAGTTCCTGTGGTACAAAGTTTGATTCATCCAGCCCTTATTTGCCTAGTATGCGACATTAAGCAATTCACATAACCAGACATTGCTCATTGCTCACCACTAAAAAGAGACTGTGTGTCATATGGGCCTCCCTGGTTAACAAATGAGTATTATTATAAAGTTTGGGGAGTATGTTAAGTGGAGGGAGTCAGTTTTTTAACTTGTTGTTAAGGCTCAAAACACAAAGTAGGGTAAAGTACAGTTGTTAGCTATACATTTCAGTGCAATGGGGGATAGGATAGGATTATATTCTACACTGGCTCATAGGCGTAGAATTAGAAGTGGGAGAGTTAGTTGTATAAGAAGTCTTGAATATATTTAGTTTGTAATGTGTGGGATTCTTTTTCCTTTATATGTATTTTCTGGCATTCAAGAGGTGGAAGGGAGTGTAGTTGTGCAACTATATACTGAGAGGTTTTGGTAAACTTGGGTTAGATGATAAAGTTGTCTGCTTTGCCCCTTTTGGGATGTACCTTACCCGGCACCTGCAGCAATTAGAAAGACCCCAAAAGTATCTCACCAAGAGGATCAAGGGTCTCAAACAGATGCCATATGCTGCTCGGTTAAAAAAACTCCAGCTGTACTCAGTTGCATACCGCCTACTTCGAGGCGATCTATGCCTGACATACAAAGCTATGTCAAATCCAGAATTAATGGACATGCTACACCTCAGTAAATCTAAATCCCTTAGAGCCACATGCTCGAGGGACTTGAACCTCAGCACAGAAATAAATAGAACTTGCTGGAGGGACAGGTTCATAACCCAGAGGCTCCCTTCACTCTGTAATAGAATTCCCGTTCATGTGAGGCAGAGCACCTCACTGAATCTCTTCAAGAAGAATCTCGATAGGTGGATGGGGGATCATAGGTTTGTCCCGGGGATTACTCCCGTGTCACTATTAGACAGAGGCACAGTAAACTAAACCTTAAAAAGGGCACAGTATACTCAAATCAAGGGGTGGCGTAAGCCATACAGAATCGGGCTAGGCTTATAATTGCCCCAGGGCAGATAGCCTAGTATGAACCTATGAACCTATGCTTTAGGTGGGATTAGGTAGACGTTATTGTGGATAGTTTGCTAAACTGCATCAAGAGAGTGATGAGTGATTTTTGTGTGGGTGTGGTAGCTTGTTGACACATAGGCAGTAGAAGAGAGCACCAGAGTATATGTATTGCAAAGCAGTGGAGGGTAGGAGAGGTAAATAAAGCTTTGAAAGACTTTGTAAAGTGGCAAAGGTTTGGGTAAATTTTATTAATATGAAGAAAAATAACTCATATTCTTCCTTAATTAATCCCAGAAAGAAATGAAAAACCCACAAAAATCCCGTAGGACACAAAAGTAGAATAAAATTCCACATATGAAGAAAAATAATCAGTAAAAACTTTCATCTTTAATATCATATACTGACTAATGAAACACGGAATAGTGCCGCCTTTATATAATGTAGCAGAATATCTCATGGCATTGCTAAATAATTCTTGGTTGAAAAAGTTAAAATATGTACCTAATATATTTAAAACACAATATTGTGCAAAAGTAATACATATTCTGTTGAAAAATCTTTTGAAATTCACACTTATTCTGAGGCCTAGACATATATATAAATGTTGAAAATAATTCTGTACTGATATTCAATATATTCTAGAGCTCCATCTCTATCACCCTCATGTCTAGAGATGTATGATCTGGCATGGAAAAAAATTGTTTTGAAATTGCTACACTGCTTTGTATGTTTAAAAAGAGCATTTGTTTTATTTGTATTCTTGTATCATATTTTTTATTGAAATCTTATTTAGAACAGCAAGCATGTTAACTGAATAAAACAAATAGTTATTTACCCAAGTGTCTTTATCAATTCTTGCTATATCCATTATTAAAATTCATTAAACAGCTACAAGCCAGGGAATCTTGTTGGCTAGGCTTACTTAGGCCCTTGGGCCGATAGCCTAGTACCTACCTATGAACTGATAGTAGAACATAGATTAATATTTCTCTGTTAACAAGTTCAGTTTTACCCAGTGATTATATTATGTGGTTATTGTGCTTCTTTTCATCAAAATAGATGACATTTCTTTACGGCACACAACAGTGACTGTATTTATAAATGGTGTAATGGAAACCATAATCTATTTTTTTTCCAGTTCTTTCTTGTCATTTTCCTTGCTATTGTCAGTAAGCTCTGTAGAAGCCAGGATTGAGACTTGGGGACATTCCTGGAAATTGGAGCATTAAACATCACCAACAGTTTAGTTAATATGAATTATCAGACCACAATATTTGCAGATAACATTGATTTACCCCTAAAAGGTTGTAGAAATTTTGAATCATATACCATTTACTGCCAACTTCCTTTGGTTAAAGATTTACACCTGCAACAACCAATACCTTCTGTTTTGTACATTATTTCAATCCTATGTAGTGAAAGATGACCTATATAAAAAATCAAGAAAATACTCTCTAAAATAATGGTTGAAGATATTAAAATCACTTTTATCTACAGTATTGGAGTTAAAGTTGTGTCACTCATTTTGGAGGAGAAAAATCCCTATAGTTATCTTTGATAAAAAATGTATAGTCCTTAATTAGTATATCTAATATATTTCTGGATATATATGATATTTTTATCTCTGACTCGCCATTCATTTCAAGGCTGTTCAGAAAATCAAGAATGGGTAAATATTATTTTTAATTATATCTGACACTGTCAATTTTGGAGATTAAGAACTATCTTTTGATTTGTATTATAAGCCAGTTTCCCATATCCAAATATTTACCCAATAAATAATCTGTGCTTAACACTTTAGTCCCTCCTAATATTTGAATAAACAATGAAACCATGCAGCAGTTAAGAAAAATATATATTTGTTTTCAATCAACAAATGCATTTTCACATAAAGCTTTTTCAATTTTTAAAATGTCATTTCCTATTAACTCAATTTTATAAGCCATTAAAATCACAAAACTAACAATTATAATTATAAACTTATAAACACATAAAACATTATAAAACATAAAGCACTGCTGTTATATTACTCATAAATAAGCAGTGTGTTATATTACTCATAAAAAGTTTAAAAATGTGTTTTTATCAATGTCTTAAACTTCTTAGTTTCAGAAAAGTTTTTAAAAGAACTGTAACATTCAAACGTGGTTCAAGTGTAGCATTAAAATCTATTCAGTATAACTTTTAATATCACCACCATGTGGATTTTCTACTATCTTCTTCAAGACTAAAAACTTAAAAGAGTGCCTGGTGCCTTTTTGCATGTTATGCTACCTTAATGCATTATTGTTTGCTTTTTTCTGTATAGATTATTTTTATGTTTGATATAATAACAATGAAATATTTGATTATGTGTTTGTAACGCTTGATATTCATTTACTATTACCAGTTATACCTAATGATGAAGGAATTGAATACATTAGAAAGTTTATGAAAGACTGTCACTCGGTCTCTACTGGAAAAAATTAACAATTATTGTACTCTTGTCGAGATGGTTCTGTAAAATAATGCTTTTATGTTTAATGGAAAGACTTGTTTACAATAAATGGGATTGGCGATGAGCACAGCATGTACAAATCCATCCATCTATCCATCCTCAACCACTTTTCCCATTTTTCACATGTGGTTGGGATGTCACTTCAGCACTGACAATCATTTAAAGCCAAGGTTTACACCACTTGGTGGCTAGCGCTGCAGCAGTAGTTCATTCGTGCTACACACTCACATGCACACTCCCACCTATGGCCAATTTAGAGTATCCAATCCACCCACTGCAGGTCTTTGGCATGTAGGAGGATACCAGAGCACCTAGAGGAAACCCACATGACCCCAGGGAGGACATGCAGATTCCACTCAGAAGGCACCTTAGCTGAGAATTGAACCCAGAAGCCTTTGCTGTGAGTTGACTATGCTAACCACTGTACCAACATGGCCACCCACAGCATGTGCAAATATTTATGCTAATATTGTGATGTTATAATGTGAAAAAGTGAATGTTTTTAGTGAAAAAAGAATAGTTTTCAAAAAATGAAAAGCCAACATAGTTTGAGCATAATTTTACAACTGCTATGGCTTCTGTAGTATTTTGACATTCTAGATTTGTTTTTAGCCATTTTTACTTGGTTTAGTGTAGAAGTGTTTTTTTTTTTTTTGGTGTGTACACCTTCGAGAACTTTCCTGAGCTTTGTTCAGCCTGTCTGTTGATTGACAATTCTTGAGGGTGTGGTTTTACTTCTCTCAGCTCTTACATTCAGTGTTTAGATGAGTTTTTATGGTTTTGAAGACATCTATGTTTGGATGAAACCGCTTAACTGTGAACTCAAGTGGTTTTTACCATTGTTGGATTCTTTTGCTGTAGTCCTTGGCTTCCTGGTCAGTTGTTTGTTCTTTTCTTGGACTTCTATTACAATTCCAGGTACTTGTTTTTTTTTTGTGAAGTTTAAGATACTGATAAAATAATAAAATGTTTTGAGTAGTATAACAGCAGTGCTTTATTGTTTTATATTGTTTCTTATGTGTTTAGAATTGGATAACTCTAATTGTTAGTCATATGCTCTTAATGGCTTATAAAATGGAGTTAACAGGAAATTACATATTTTAAAAACCTGAAGAAGCCTTATGTGAAAACATGTTTGTTGCTGATCATTTGAAAAAATAGACATTTCTCTTAAGTGCTGCACAGTTTCTATATTTATTTCAATATTTTTTCTTTGTGACTGTGCTTTACTGCAGTCTGCCATCATACATATGTTGATCCCTTAATATTTGGGTAAAAAATCAAATTCTTGCTTTTACGCTAAGCATTATTTAAAAGCTCAGAACTGTCTAAATATTCTGGTACAATTGTTATAGGGGATAATGTGAAACACTGTGCTTTTATCTCCAGGTATTTATAAATAACATTTCTAAATGTTTTAATATGTCGGTCATATAAATATAATCTGTTGGATTATTGGTATTTTAAATAAATACTTCTTTAATAGCTACTTTATATTATTATTCCAGAAATGTGTATGTTGCATAGTGATATTTTTTTTCTTTATTTAACAAAATTGTTTCATGCATTTTTTTTTTCTGGCATAGTGGCACAATGGATGGTGTTATCACCTCAGAGCAAGAGGTTGTGCAGTTCAACTCTTAGCTGGAGTGCGTCTTTGCAGAGTCTGCATGTCCTCCTTGTTTTCACATGGGTTTCCTCCCACATTCCAAATATATGCAGTAGGTGGATTGGACACTGTAAATTGACCCTAAGTGCAAGTGTCCATGCAAGTGTGTGATGTGGAAGAACTACCATGGTAGGACTAGCCACCCAGTGATGTAAACCTTGGCTTTAGCTGGATATTACTGTTGAAGTGACATCCTGATCCCATGTGCAAAAATGGGTTATGGATGGAAGGAATCAGAATTTAATTATAAAGCTACTATTTTAATTACTAAGGCTACAGCACAGGTTTTAGGCTATGAAATCATATTCCAACATCTTAACATTCTTTTACATTATGTCCCAAAGCTATTCTAGGGTTAGTATGTGAGCCATTTGAACATCAAACAAATAGTGTTATATTGTTTAATGTATTTAGATGGAATTAAGGAAGTTGGTTGTATAATGTATAGTATTTGGGGTAAAAAAAATGAAATTAAAATCAACCTAACTTCCATAGAAAATAACTTATTCCATTTATTATCATTTCAGTATTGTCTAAAATATTTTTTTAATTTGTTCTTGCTATTTCTATACAGTGTAACCCATAAATATTTAATCCTTTTGCTATCCATTTAAATTCTCTATTAGTTTCCTGCAATTAATTTAATGCAGCTTTAATTAATATGGTGGCACTTTTATTATAGTTGAACATTAAACTTGACACCAGTTTAAAATATGGTAATTATTTTTTTTTAATATTTATTAATGAATAAATAATATTGTCTATTGTTAACAGTATATTGTCAGCACATAACTGAATTTTGGAAAGGGTATTAATTATTTATTTTAATTGTTACTATATCATTATAACATTTTCAGCAACTAGCAAGAAGCTTAACACCCATATCAAACAATAAAAGAAAACATGTTTCATGCCCTTGCTTATTTTTATTGACTGAGAAACAGATATCCTATTTTAACATATGAGAATACTTTTTCATAAAGATACACCCTGGGATTAAATAATACCTACACTAAGTGTACACTGTTCTGAGTAAACAGACAACACAAACATAGCTCACACCTTCTTCCTCCTAATTTTAGTTTTCATACTGATATTTTTGCAGCTCTAAATATTGACAAGGATTCATAAAGGTTACCACAAAGTGTAGACTACATATACACAGTGTAATCTTTCTGAGTGACTAGAAAGCACAACAAAATGTGATAACAATGTTCTTGAATACATATCATCTACAATTAGTGTACACTTGCTTTATTGAATCTGGCCCATAAAATTACATATAAATCTATTTAGTTCAAATATTGTATTTTAGCAATATCAGTTAACTGAAATGAAGATTTTATAGTTATTTTTTATTAATATCACAATCAATTAAAGTGATTATTCTTTTCTTGTTATCCAGTGTTTGCTATTAATATAAAGTCAGTTTTGTGTTCCTGTATTAATGTAGGTAGTACTTTTTTAATCTATTGGGAAAAATTAACATAAAGAGTTTGTAATTAACACTCAGTAATAAAACTGATATACAGGAAGAGTATACAGAAAAATATTTATCTTATTTCAAAACAGAGAAATTATTTAACATGTCCATCATGGGGTATGTTGAATGTATTAATTTCTAAAATTATTTTCTGTAAAAGTGATAAAGCATTCTTAAGTTATACTGTTCAGAAATGATGGCATCGTTACCTGGAGCTTTCTTTTCTTTCTGCCTTTTAATTTGCTCATTTATTTCTACTATAGAAATATATTTGGAATTTCCTTTTTTGGATCTTCTTATTTAAAAATGCATCAATTATTTTTTTCATTTTATTTACTGCTATTTGGTGCATTAATTTTCTCACTGTGGTTTTATTAAACAGGCCAGATGTTTTTTTTTTCCAGTACTGTATACTCCCTATTACTATCACAGCTACACACACACACACACGCATTTATATATGTATATGTGTATAAAAGGGTTCCCTATTTAATTTCAAAATACTGAAATCATGAATTTCAGTATTTCAAAATTATAATAGCAAAGTCTTGAAATTTCTGAACACCAGAAGCGCGAAATTCAAAATCCCGAAGTACGGAGATTTTGAATTAGCGCTTCTGATGTTGTGGTGTGTGAATGGTAAGATGTGAGTTTGGGTATGCATGTATATGTATGTGTGTTGGTTAGGGGTTTAGTGTATGTAAGTGTGTGTTTTGACTGTGATGTGTGTGTGGGAGAGTGTGTACAATGTGTGGGAGTGAGTTACCTGTGTGTGTCTGATTGTGTGATCTCGCAGTTAGTATATATAAGTAGGGGGTGTGTGGGGGCGCAGCCCCCCACATGGGGGTGCAGGGGTCTTGCCCACTTGCTTATCTGTAGTGTAGGACAATATATTTGAGTTGGGTGAAAGTTGTGTGTATGTGTTTGTGTGTGCTGTATCTGTAGTGTACCGTCGGGATTTTGAATTTCTTGGTTTTAGGGTTTCGGTGTTTTTTTGTGTTCGGCTATGTAATTTCGAAATACTGAAATTTGGGATTTCAGTATTTTCAAATTACATAGTGAATTCGTATAAAGATATATATATATATATATATATATATATATATATATATATATATATATATATATATATATATATATATATATATATATATATATATATATATATATATATATACATACATACATACATATACACACACACACACACACACATACACACACACACACACACACACACACACACACTCACCCACACACATACATAAATGTATATATTAGAGTCAACTATGTAAGTTTTTAGGAATTAGAGATTAGGAAAGTAGTTTAACTTTTTACAAAACAAAAACAAACCTTATGTTGCATTCATTTTTTATTTCTGATAATATAATTTTTCACTTTTTTATATTTTAACATTATTTTGTCAAACTTTCCTTGCATTTGCAATATTTTATTACCCCACAGCTTCTTCTTCTTCTTCTTATAAGAAAAAGTAGAGATTTTGCTCTGTCAGTATGATTTCATTGAGTCTCACAGGATCAGATCAGAAATGTTGCCATTATTACTGAAATCAAAAAACTGTTATATTTCTGTTAGCAACCACTCTTCTTCTAACTTTTAAAAGTGTAAAATAAGCTGTTGGTCTATTAAAAGAAAGTAACTTTCTTGGATTTATCATTACTGCATTGTAATTGCATTGTGAGCTGACAAAGGACATATTATGTACCTCTTCCATTTTAGAAACCAAATCATTTTAAATATATACTCTATCAAGTCTTGAATTTGTAACAAATCTAAAAGAGTAATTAGGCTAAAACATATATAATATTAAGTCAATAAAGTTTACTAAACTCTTGCCAGATGCTGAAATACACAGTTTTGTAATTGTACTAGCATTATTTTCTTTAAGTTTTCCATTAAGGTTTCCTGCCATTATTATACTTCCCATTATATTTGAAGTTAACATTTCCAGACCATAATTTGAATCATTAATACACTACTTGAGACTCATTTGGAACAATTAGAAGTACAATTGTCTATTTAAGGGTGCCTTGCTATTGCAAACTCACTTAGTTATGCACCCTTCTCTACAAATAGAACAGTATTATAGTACAGTTACTGTAGAGCCACAGTCCTTCCTGAGTGTACTGAGCTAGAGAGCCGTCCTCCTAATCTTTTAGGCTTGGAAGAAGTTGCATAAAAGTAGTGATAATTCATTTTGTGTAATTTTTGTTTTGTTTTACGAAAAATATGCATACCATCTGAGAATTCAGCCAAGATTTCAGCACTGTAAAGCATATATATTTTAATTTGTGGTTAAACATAATAGCATTCTACAGAGAACAAAGTTACTGATGATCATAAACAGTGGTAATAACACTAGAGGTGAACCTCACAATACATGATATATATGCAAGGTTTACTCTTATGTGTGGGTTGCCCACTAAATTGCAGTTAATGGTCAATAACTTGCCATGCTTCATCACAAGCACATGTACTATAGCAACAGATTTTATATGATAATGATCATTAACTCTTTGTTTTGTTACTAAACACAATGAACTCAGTTTTTTTCGATGTAGCTGAATATGAACAATAGAGTTACATCTGCATGCTTTCCATATGCAGCTGCCACTTCCTTATGTTTAAAAGCACACCGTCTATGGGCAAGTGGTAAAACAAGTACCACAAGCCAGTATGAAAAGGAAGCTTTCTGGAAATGACAGCTGTTTAAGCATCAGCACATTACAAATGCATGCAGTATTTTATCAATGTGCTGACCAGCATAATACCTAGCTGTGAACTTTATGCATGAAGAGGCACATGACAGACTGCTTTGGACTAACACCACATGGTAGATTACTTGTACTGGCGTTTCAAAATGTACCTGGCTTCCATACAAATATTCTACATAGCATGATACATCACTGCAAAATGACCTGCAGTTATAATGGTGAGACAATCTGAAACCAATTGCCATTATCTTAAGGGATCCATGCTTGATTTTGGATGATACTGCTTGCTGGGATTGTTGCACTGTGATTCAAATTGTGAATATGATGAGATTAGAGTAGTGACAATGCATATAAATAAGCAACAATTTCTGGTAGATTTATCATTTTTCCCAGTATGATTGTATAATGTTCATGATAAATATTATGCATGAGAAAACAAGTAGCCAATGTAAGTGACAACAGAAATTCATACGTCGTGGAGTTCTATCAGTAATTTACGATGTTCCTTATGCAGAAATCATTACCTCATATATAGTGGCACATATATGCAATTGTCACCTTTATAAGCATGATGCCCTTTATAATTCCGTGCAAGTTTTTAAGACTTGCATGGAATTATAAAGGATATCATGGAATTTTAAAGACCATCTCACTTTAATTCTCTTTGAATGCAAAATCCCACAACTGGACAGTGCAGAAATCATCTATACCACACTAACCATAAATTCAAGAAAAACACAATGTAATTGGCTGCTGTATCCCACCTGGAAATAATGTCCCAGTTATAGAATGTCTATTGCACTGGGCATGTAGTACCCTTAGTTAGGAGACATTCATACTGGGTGATTTTACTTTAGACTGGTTTGCATGTGATACAGATTATCCCATCCATCACATAAACTTGCATGGTTTTACACAAACTATTCAAGAACCTACCCGAATAGATAAAGTTAGCAAAAAAGAATCCACCTTGAATTGGATATTATTAAATAACTCCTCTCACTCATTCCAATCAGGTTACCTTCCTGATGGTCTGAGTGACCACCTACCCACATTTCTTATACGACAACACATATTCCCACCAAAACCTATGTTTAAACAATGCTGAAAAAAATAAGTTTAATCTTGACAACTTCCTAGCTGACCTACAATTGGACTACACTCAAATACCTTGACCTAGATGAAGCAGTGATACCACTTAAATAAATCTTTCTTAGATATATTAAATGCACATGCCCCTGTTAGAACCATCAGAGTAAAATCAAACTATGCCCCTTGGCTAAGCAGAGACATTAGGGCCCATTTGAAAACTAGAGATAAAACCAGGGAACTATGGAGTAAGACTAACACAGTAGTTTCTAAACAACAGTATCAAGAACTTAGAAATAAGGCAAAAAAAACAAACAAATAAAACAGGATAAAATAAATTTCTATCATAACATTCAAAACACATATCAAAAAACCCTCAGAAATTCTGGCCAGCTATAAACTCAATCCTTCATCTAGGAAAATCTACTACACCAATGCCAAACATCCACAACAATTCCATTAGCATAGCTGCCATTTTTAACAAACTAGCCAAGTCTACAACAAGCAATGCCTCATTCTCTTTCTCCCCAGTTCCTACAGCCACTGTAAAAAAAGTACTGCAGAAACTTAAATATACTACACTCGCTGTAGATAACTTGCCCAGTGAATACCTTAAAATTGCAGCTGAATCTATAGCCTTCCCAGTAACAATCATTATAAATAGATCCATTCTCGAAAACAAGGTCTTTCAACTGTGGACAATTTCCCATGTAATCCCACTTCATAAAGGGGGACCTTCCACAGAACTGACAAACTGTCAGCCAATTGCTATTCTTTGACCTCTTTCTAAGCTACTCGAAAGGTGTATTCATCTCCAGGTCATGAAATTCTTACTAATAAATAACCTTCTCTCAAACACTCAGCATGGGATTAGCCCATCACATAGTACCACTACAGCTCTCTTATCCTTCATTAATACCTTAAACCATCACAGGAATAACAATACCTTTCTATCTGCCATCTTTCTAGACCCATCAAAAGCTTTTGATATGGTCTCCCATTCCAAACTAATAGATGTACTAACTGAACTATCCTTCTCACCATCTGCCACAGCATGGTTTCATAACTATTTATCTGGCTGTCAACAATCTGTTCTATGGCAAGGTGACCTACCTCCATGCCTTCCTTTATCCATTGGTGTTCCCCAAGGATCTATCTTAGACCCTCTCCTTTTCTCCCTCTTTACTAATAATCTACACACAGATACTCCACATGGTTCTATAATACAGTATGCAGATGATTCAACACTTATCTGTGATGCCAATTCTCTATCAACTCTTCATTCTCAAACACAGGAATCTTTCACTTCTGTTGAAACATGGTTAGCCAATGCCCATCTAATCCTGAACCCAAACAAAACTTAATTATTACTCTTCCAACCTAACAAGACATCTATCTCATGCCCATCATTTAACATAATAGCCAAAGACAATACTGTCATCTCCCCAACATCCCATACAAAGCTTCTTGGAGTGGAAATAGAAGATACCCTAAAATTTGACTTGCATGTCTTTCTAACTATAAAGAAAGTCCATAAGAAACTTGGAAGTCTATATAGGCACAAAAGGTTCCTGACCACAATGGCCAAAATTATATTAGCAGAAATCCATCTACTCTCCACTCTACTATATGCCTCTCCAGTTTTAACTAATCTAAGGAAAACTGACTTATCTAAGCTAGAAGCATGTTATAATAAAATTGCTAAGTTTGCATCTGACTGCCCATATAGAATACATCGTTGTACAGCTTTAAGGATACTAGACTGGCTTGAGCTTCCCAACATTATTCTTTACAACTAACTCTCTCTAACTCACAAAATTGTAACACAGCCAACTAGAACCCCCTGCACTACAAAATCTCATCCTTCCTTACAGTTCCAGCAGACCACTTTGCTCTAACAACAAGATCTTATTCACCATTTCCAAGGCCAACAACACTGTAGGAGAATCTTTATTTTCCAACTATATATCCAACTATATATCTAGTATATGGAACTCCCTTCCTAACGCCATTCTCTCAATCTCATCCACTAACAACTTTAAGCCATCACTTAAAGCTTATCTAAAAATAAGTGGCTATGTTCCTGTACTAACTGCTCATGAGTGCTCTGATACATCACAGTATACCCAAAACATATCCAACTTCTCGCCCGGTGTTTAATCCTTTGTTCCTATCGACCTATCTTAACCTTATATCCTGACATACGTTATACCTACAAATAGTACTAGCTATGTTCAAAGCTTAAGTTTTGTTCTCAAGATGTAACAAATGTGTATGTTCTTATGTATACTACATTTTGTTTACTTTATACTTTATTGATTATTGTAATGTGTGCATGAAAATTTACTGTTACTCATGGAGCTTTTCTCCCTGGGCCTCTGCTGAAAAAGGACCTGTGTCCAGTCGGACATTCCTGATAAACGTTAAATAAATAAAATAAAGTTCTTGCTCAATATTACATTACCACATTCTGAGGAAGCACATCTATTTCATGAAGGTCCTTAGGTTCATGAAAAAAGTGGGCTTCCTAATGAATCCTGCACACCTGCTGTGACTATAATCACCAGCCACCAAATACACATCATCGACTCTATAACGGTTAACAATGCAAATGTCTTTGGCTATAAGCAAATATAGACTTCTCAGGAAATGCTAAATGTTGCTTAAAGTGCCTCAATTTACCAGTAGACTGTTTCACACCAGTCTTTTGCAAATTAATGCTAATGTAAAACCTTATTATGGATGCATTTGATAATGCAATATGTTGATGAAGCACCACAGATAATGATTTTTTTTGCAGTGGAATATTGCATATGGCTGCAAGCATATTGCAACATAGCATCTTTGAATGCTTGCAGGAATTACTATAACAGATACCTGGAAACTGATTTCTCCAAATTTTCTAATCTGTTTTTCTTGATACAAAAGTTTGAAAACCAAATTTCAGTCTTACCATCCTCTACCTTCACTGCTAGGGACTGGCAGCTGAAGTTTAACAGGAAACACGCTGAAAATGGGAAGAAAGAAGAATTGATCTTTTTTATACTTGTAATCATTCCAAATGGGCCCCAAGTAGTGCATTAATGATGCAAATTATTATACAAAAATAGTTGTGCGTGTGTGTGTGTGTGTGTGTGTGTGTGTATACATTCCTGCATGACAGCATGTTACTTAATCCACTTGATAATTACTAGATGTAGAATTGAGACAGCAGAATAAATATAATACATCTGCATTTGTAACACCTTAATATTACTGTGGTACCACACAGAACTATTCCCTTTTTAGCCTGCAATCAGCACATTTGTCCATATCAGACCATTAAAAATTAGCCCTTACTATTATATTTAGCTGATTAAACAGCAAGTGCAGAAATAATTTAACACACACATGACATTTCATGCTGCACATTTAATGCTGAATG
>NC_056728.1:500571206-500581206 GCF_019279795.1 Protopterus annectens | reverse complement strand
TGTGTCCTTCCTCCCATTGCTGGCATAATGGTTATGGTGTTTATCTTACAGACATAAGGTGCAGAGTTTGATTATCACATGGGATAAATGACTGGGCTTAAAATGGACCACAAGGGCAGTTAGCCTACTACTAATCTATGAACCTATTAAGGTATTTACCTTAGAAACATAAGGTGCAAGGTTTGATTCTCACATGGGTAATTGTCTAGACTTAAAATGACCTACAAGAGCAGTTAGCTTAGTTCTAATCTATGAACCTATGACACAGTCTCTTTTCACCTTCCACAAACCACTGGGTTTAAATCATATTTCCCCTATCTATCAAATTCTTGGTGTTATCATTATTCATAGCCCAAGGTAAGAAACTTCCACCATATGAAACATAAACTTTGTCTGCACATTTTCCACAGGTTTTTCTTTATCATTTGACATGGCCCAAGAACTGGTAACTCTGCTGCATACAAAGCTTTGCCAGAGGCATGTACATTAATAATAGGTTTCAACTTCTTTTGAGTCAGACCACATGTTGTACATTAAATAAATACATTAAATAATACATTAAATCATCCTGTGTTCAGATGTATTCACCATTTTATATCATGCAGAATTACTGAATGTTGGTAAAATTCCTATCTTAAGGTTCTTTTCCATTGCAGCTTTATAACAAATCTTTGTTGTTGATTCAGTCATGACCCTAGCATTTAATTCCAACATTTTTTTCACAATACATTTCTATATAAGAACTCTGCTGCCCTTTACATGTTAGATTCTATAGCCTACTCAAGTCTTCCTGAAGGGTCTATATTAAATAGATGAAAGATCAAAATTTCGAATGCTCACTTAAGCATAAATTCAGCAACTCAAAATCGCTATTGTGGGGGGCTGCACCCTGCACCCCACCCCCGTTAAATATATATTCCAACTCCAAGATTGCACTACAGTGAGGAAAGGGCAAATATTCCGATCTTCACTGTACTCCAATCCAAAAAAATAAATATAGAGTTGCTGAATTTCCGCTCATTTGAGTGTTCGACATTTTGATTTTTCATTGATATAAAGTAGACCCTTCCTAACCCAGCCACTGGGGATGCACAAGCCAGTGCATTTCTTTGTGCTGGTTCCAAGCCCGGATAAATGGGGAGGGTTGCGTCAGGAAGGGCATCCAGTGTAAAAATTCTGCCACAACACTTATGGCGCAAAAATTTCCATATCGGATCGGTCGAGGCCCGGGTTAACAACGACCGCCACCAGTACTGTTAGCCAACAGGGTGCTGGCGGAAATTGGGCTACTGTTGGCTGAAGGAGAAGAGGAGGGTGAAGGCATGCCCGAAGGCAGGAAGAGAGGAGGAAGGTTAGGAGTGTAACAGTGAGGGTAGGAACTTTGAATGTTGGCAGTATGACTGGTATAGGAAGAGAGCTAGCTGATATGATGGAGAGAAGGAAGGTTGATGTATTGTGCGTGCAAGAGACCAGATGGAAGGGAAGTAAGGCTAGGTGTTTAGGAAACGGGTTCAAATTGTAATATCATGGTGTGGATGGCAGGAGAAATGGGGTAGGGGTTATACTAAAGGAACAATATGCCAAGAGTGTTTTAGACATGAAGAGAGTGTCTGACAGAGTGATGTTTATGAAGCTCAAAATTGATGGTGTAATGATGAATGTTGTTAGTGCATATGCTCCATAAGTTGGGTGTGCGATGGATGAGAAAGAGAAATTTTGGAGTGAGTTGGATGAAGTTGTGGTGAGTGTACCCAAGGGTGAGAGACTAGTGATTGGAGCGGACTTTAATGGGCATGTTGGTGAAGTGAACAGAGGGGATGTGGAAGTGATGGGTAAGTATGGTGTTAAGGAGAGGAATGCAGAAGGTCAGATGATTGTGGATTTTGCGAAAAGGATGGACATGGCTGTGGTGAATACGTTTTTAAGAAGAGGGAGGAGCATAGGGTGACGTACAAGAGTGGAGGAAGATGCACATAGGTGGAATATATCCTATGTAGGAGGGCCAGTCTGAAGGAGATTGGAGACTGTAAAGTGGTGGCAGGGGAAAGTGTAGTTAAGCAGCATAGAATGGTGGTCTGTAGGATGACGTTGGTGATCAAGAAGAGGAGGAGGAGTGTGAAAGCAGTGCCAAGGATTAAATGGTGGAAGTTAAAAAAGGGTGATTGTGAAGTGGAGTTTAGGGAAGAGTTAAGACAGGCACTGGGAGGCAGTGGGGAGTTACCGAATAGCTGGGTAACTATGGCAGAACTAGTAAGGGAGACTGCTAGAAAGGTGCTTGGTGTGACATCTGGACAGAGGAAGGAGGACAAGGAGACCTGGTGGTGGAATGAGGAAGTACAGGAGAGTATACAGAGGAAGAGGCTGGCGAAGAAGAAGTGGGATTGTCAAAGAGATGAAGAAAGTAGACATGAGTATAAGGAGATGAGGTGCATAGCAAAGAGAGAGGTGGCGAAAGCTAAGGATAAGGCATATGGATAGTTGTATGAGAGATTGGACACTAAAGAGGGAGAAAAGGACCTGTACCAATTGGTTAGGCAGAGGGACAGAGCTGGGAAAGATGTGCAGCAAGTAAGGGTGATAAAGGACAGTGAGGGAAACGTACTCACAAGAGAGGAGAGTGTGTTGAGTAGATGGAAAGGGTATTTTGAGAGGCTGATGAATGAAGAGAATGAGAGAGAGAAGGTTGGATGATGTGGGGATAGTGAATCAGGAAGTGAAACAGATTAGCAAGGAGGAAGTAAGGACAGCTATGAAGAGGATGAAGAATGGAAAGGCTGTTGGCCCAGATGACATACCAATGGAAGCATGGAGGTGCTTAGGAGAAATGGCAGTGGAATTTTTAACTATATTGTTTAATGAAATTTTGGAAAGTCAGAGGATGCCTGAGGAGTGGAGAAAAAGTGTTTTGGTACCTATCCTTAAGAATAAGGGTGATGTGCAGAGCTGCAGTAACTACAGAGGGATAAAATTGATCAGTCACAGCTTGAAGTTATGGGAAAGAGTAGTAGAAGCTAGGTTAAGAAGGGAGGTGATGATTAGTGATCAGCAGTATGGTTTCATGCCAGGAAAGAGCACTACAGATGCAATGTTTGCTCTGAGAGTGTTATTGGAGAAATACAGAGAATGTCAGAAGGAGTTGCATTGTGTCTTTGTAGACTTGGAGAAAGCATATGACAGGGTGCCTAGAGAAGAGTTGTGGTATTGTATGAGGAAGTCGGGAGTGGCAGAGAAGTATGTAAGAGTGGTACAGGATATGTACAAGGGTAGTGTGACAGTGGTGAGGACTGCAGTGGGAGTGACAGATCCGTTTAAGGTGGAGGTGGGATTACATCAAGGATCAGCTCTGAGTCCTTTCTTATTTGCAGTGGTGATGGACAGGTTGACAGATGAGATCAGACAGGAGGCCCCGTGGACTACGATGTTTGCAGATGACATTGTGATCTGTAGTGAGAGTAGGAATCAGGTTGAGGAGACTCTGTAGAGGTGGAGATATGCTCTAGAGAGCAGACAAATGAAGGTCAGCAGGGCTAAGACAGAATATATGTGTGCAAATGAGAGGGAGGGTAGAGGAATGGTGAGGATGCAGGGAGTAGAGTTGGTAAAGGTGGACAAGTTTAAGTACTTGGGATCAACAGTTCAGAGTAATGGTGAATGTGGAAGAGAGGTGAAGAAGAGAGTTCAGGCAGGGTGGAATGGGTGGAGAAGAGTGTCAGGAGTGATTTGTGACAGACGGATACCAGTAAGAGTGAAAGGGAAGGTCTACAAGAGGGTAGTGAGACCAGCTATGTTATATGGGTTGGAGACAGTGGCATTGACAAAAAGGCAGGAGTCAGAGCTGGATGTGGCAGAGTTAAAGATGTTAATATTTGCACTTGGTGTGACTAGGATGGATAGGATTAGGAATCAGTATATTAGAGGGTCAGCTCATGTTGGACAGTTTGGAGACAAAGCAAGAGAGACAAGATTGTGTTGGTTTGGACATGTGCTGAGGAGGGATGATGGGTATATTGGGAAAAAGATTCTAAGGATGGAGCTGCCAGGTAAGAGGAAAAGAGGAAGGCCTAAGATAAGGTTTATGGACATGGTTAGAGAGGACATGCAGGTGGTTGGTGTGACAGAGCAAGATGCAGAGGATAGGAAGAAATGGAAAGAGATGATCCGCTGTGGTGACCCCTAATGGGAAAAGCCGAAAGATGATGATGAGATGATGATGATAAAATATACCCTTCCTGAAGACACACATATGAATGAGTTCAATATAGACAGATGTTAACACAGGAAACTGTACAAAATGTATACAAAGACAAACAAAGACATACAAAGATTGTTTACAAATACAGTATTTACAGTGGTAAAGTGCTGTCACTTGTACTATGGAGCTTGAGAAGCATGAGTTCTTCTAAAGTATTTTTGACTATCCATCTAAGGTTATGTATAGTTTTGACAGGTACTATACTCAAGCACTAAACTGCTCTAAACATGCAGCAATCTTTTATGCAGGCAGTTAAATCAGGCAACAGACTTGTCTAACATTATAGGAGACATTCACACAAAGAATATATCAGTACAGGATATATGAATAATGAATATTTGCATGAACAATGCTAGCAATTCATAAATGACTATGATTACACATTCAAGTCCACAGTCATTACCAGATCTTTAGAACTAGCCTAAGAACTGCAATCATTACATTTAAAAAACATTTCTTAAACAGTAGTTTTCAAAGGAGGAAAGGTAGAAATAGTAGTAGGAATGTATACAGAAGAGAGTGGGGGGAAGCAGACTTGGTTTGTACCTAGATAGTAAAAGTCAAGTGGGGTAAGAATTTAAACAAAAACAACTTTCAGATTCTTTAAAATGTACTAGTAGGGATGCTTTACATAGCCATGTGGTGGACTGATTTCATATATTTGCTGATACTGAACTCTACATAACAGATTCAGTCTTGAGAATGTTCTCTGTGTGATACTGATTATAAAGTGGCAGTGTATGAGGTAACTGGATCCAGGAAGGAGATTCCTTACTTAGTTTTTGTTAGTATTGGCATTTATTTATTTATTTGTTTATTTATTTTTTTGTCAGTTTACTAACTGAAGGGCAGCAGAAATCATTAATAAGTAAGAGGATTTATATCGTGGCAACAAATAACTAAGGGTCTCTATTGGTGACAAGCATGGAGTAAACATATGAAATGTGGTGGTATGGATGAGTACAGTGCCTGAACAGTTTACAAATTCTGCATATTTTTTCATTCTGCTATTAGCAGCTGTTTGATAGCATGAGCATTTCCTACACTTATTAGTGGTAACATGCCTTCCAGTTTGGGAAATAGGATGATGTTAACAGAATTAAACTGCGATTCCTGAATGGAGGGCCTTGAAATTTTATATGAGTGTTCTAAGTTATTAAGGAGCTTAAAAATATTTCCATATGGCTGGTGAATGTCAGAAGAGGGCCAAGATACATTCCTTAGGATTCATAATATTGAAACGGTAGTAACTGACTTGGTGATACAGTGTCTCAGTGAATAGCACTGCCACTTCATGCCAAAAGGTATATTATTTGGTAGACTGATTTCCTTCCACATCCCAAAGGCATATAGTAGATGAATAGGTGACTTTAAATTACCTGTAGGTGTGTGTGTGTGTGTGTGTGTGTGTGTGTGTGTGTGTGTGTGTGTGTGTGTGTGTGTGTGTGTGTGTGTGTGTGTGTGTGTGTGTGTGTGTGTGTGTGTGTGTGTGTGTGTGTGTGTGTGTGTGTGTGTGTGTGTGTGTGTGTCTGTGTGTGTGTGTGTATGTGTAATACAGAAGAAAGACATGAAAATCTATGTCCATTCCCTAGTTGCCTAATAAACTTTCTGGATAGCAGTGGCTGTTTACAGGATCACTATAGGAGTTAAATGCAATTTGATAACCTTGGATAGAGAAGTAGTTGTTATTAACCAGGATCTGGGGGCTACTCAAAATATTTTATTAGTTTTTATCTGTATTAACAAATATAGCTTTTATGAATACAATCAATGACAGAGTTCTAGAAATCATTGTTTTACTTAAATTTGCAGTGTTTCACTGTTAGTTGTTCTTCTTCTTCTTTCGGCTTTTCCCATTTAGGGGTCGCCACAGCGGAACTCCGGTCCGCTAATGACTGGCAATAGAGTTTTATGGTGCCGAGGTGCCAGCTTGATGCCCAACCTTCAACAAAGGCACGCCCATTTACGCATGTCTTTCAAACACCACTCAACCACAGGGAGGACATGCAGACTCCACACAGAAGGCACTTCAGCCGAGAATCGAACAGGAGAACCTCTTGCTGTGAGATGACAACACTACGTGACTTAATTAGTATAAAATCATTGCTCTATAAAATTAGGTTCTGACTGGGGGGGGGGGCAATCAGTTAATAAAAGCAAAGAATTGGGTTGGGCCTAGTACAAAATCTTAGTATACCTAGATTGAAGGACTGAGGTGGTAGAAATAATGAGCAGGAAAAGAAAACTCCAACCCCTTTATGGGAATTGAACCCAGGACTAGGGGGGTCCTGGGTTCAATTCTGTGGCAGTATTACTGCAAAGAATGTTTGGGGGGACAACATTCTTTGCAGTAATATTGCCACAGTACTGATAAGAAATCTCTGGACAGTTTGGGACTTGGTTTCTACCAAGAACAATCATTTCTCCTTCCAGCTGGGAACCTCCATGCTGGTGATTTTTAGCACACAAGAATCCAAGTAAAGTACAAACCATCAATCTAACAGTGTATTAATAAATGAACAGGAAAGGAAGGCAAACATTGATTCTTGTCTGGAGATTGAACCCAGAACCTCCCACATTCTGTACAGTAGAAATAGTATTACACCTGTGGACTTTATTTTGTTGGTAAAATCATTTTAAATCGTGTTGCTACAGAGGTGTAGAAATCAAAAGGTTCAAGTTTGTTTACTAGAAGAGTGTAATCAATTGCCTTTTCTGACTTTACACATATGGCGCCAGTTAGCTGACCTTCATTAGTAGTTTGATAAAGTCTCAAGTAGTTGTATTGTAACCACGAGAAAGGATGTACCAGGCATTACAGTTGCCCAATGGGCTATTAGATTTCTCAAATAGAATAGATGGACATTTGGTTAAATTTCAATTCTGATGTTTAAATTTATTAAATTTGTAGACAGTATCTGTACCAAAAAGATCATGTGGCATCATGCTAATCAGTGCTCTCCCAAATGAGATAATTCTGCAACTATTGCTCTTTGCACTCTAGAATTCAGGTGTTTATCTATCAATTAACATAAATATCTACATCGATTTTTTTTATCCGTCTTCTAATCTCTAGAGCATGATATTGACAACATTCTGAGGAAATATCGGGTAAAGTACATGACATGCTCTTCAGGAAGTGTTCTTTGTTACCCAATTTCAGTTATTTACAGCAGTGGACTAGTTTGGACTGATATGACCTACTTGTTATGTCACCTATGATATATATTATCCCATTACTATACAGTCTGCCTTTATACAAGGTACTAATGAAAGATTCATCAGTGCGGAATCTGTAATTCCTTCCTCCATCTGCAGTCATTACACTCTACATTACTTATGTCTCATTTGAAGCTGGGACTTTTCCATTGCCTATGGATAAAAGTAAAATATTGCTACAGCCTCATCAACACATCTACACATTTGTCAGAAAATACAAAGGCCTTGTGCCTAAACTATGTGTCTGATCAGCTTTTATCATCTAAGCTCACATAATGCTTTTTTGTACCAATAATTCTATCTATCTCTTCTTCTGGATCTACCCTAACATCTAATTTTTCAGCATCATGCCATGGCTGTTTCTTATGTGAATACCAAAACACACAGGCATTTAGCAACATAGTTTTGAGATAGAAAGGATTGTATGTTATTTAAGCTTGTAGCTATAAGCAGCATCCATAACATAAGTACTGGATACAGGTATATTGTCCTTGATGTCATAAGCACTTCTGAATCTTGGCTTAAACCTCTGCATCTTCTTCCACCTGTCATCCATCCATCATTTCATCCATCATTCATTGATAACAAACAGGAGATGGTGTTTTCCATCAGTATTGCTTAAACATTAACTGTCAACTAGAAGAGTCACTAAATATTCTGTATCTAGCTAATTTCTTTACTCAAATAGTTTTTATTTTAAACATATAGCATAATGAAGATTTGTTTACATTTTAAATAACAAATTAATTAACTATTTACAATATTTAAATTTAGCCTGACATATTGATCTATTTTTTGGCTATAAAGGAGTCATTAGACCCTTAGTTATATATTGCCAGTAAGTTGTTGTAAGGAATTATTACTTTATATAAGTATGATAACACATTCTTTATATCAGCTTTAATGTATATAATTTCAACCGATTTATAAATTTTGGAATACTCTTAAAAGATGAATTATTTACTATTCTACATAGAGCCTTAGAGTATGTTAAAATAACCAGTCATGAGAAGTTAATCCATAAGTTGGCGATAAATATTGTGCATCCAAGACATTTTGATTTTTTATGCAGTGAAACCAACATATTAAATTCTTATGTTCCCAGGAAGGGAAGTAAAAAAATTGTCAGTGCACCCTATCAGGAATTTCTTTGTAATACTGAATGGGGTTAAAAATGTAAACCAAAGCTTTATGTCTATATTCATATTAATAAACTTCCTGAAGACATCAAAGATGTGATTTATTAGATTTTATTTGGTAGGTTTTGCTATATTATATTGTAAGTTTATACACAGAAAATACCATAATCTATTATCTTTATCTGTGACTAAGGGATTTTTTGACTAGGTATTTTCATTCATGATTATGATCGAATGTAACAATTTCCTGTTATAAGAATAATTAGTATTTATCCAGTCTATCACAGTTTTAAATATGGAAGGCCTTATGTAAGATTCAATATCTGGAAATTTTAGCCCCCTTGCTCCCATTGTCTAATATGATATGAAAATGCAACTCTATTTTTTAAGGATACCATAGAAATCTTAATAAGATTGACATACAGCTACATACATTTCTTTAGGCAGTGGGACCATTTTTATCAACTGTATTCTAGCTTCGAACATTAGAAACATATTATTCCATTTATTCACCAATGTTTTGATTAAAATTATAATGTTATTATAATTAATGTTTAGTATCTCATTCATATTCTCACACAAGACAATCCCCAATAGTTTAACGATGAGACTTGATTGCCAGTAATGTGATTCTCAACTACTTGTATTTCCTTTTTTTTGTTCAACAACAAGAATTTTGATCTTGATTTATTAAAATAAAGATCTAAGATCTTTTGGAAATTTCCTATTAATAAATCTACTTTGTCTAACACTTCTTTAGAGTTAGGTAAAGTAAGAAGCACATCTTCAGCAAACAACATTATTTTAGAGATATATTGGTCATATATATCTATACCTTTTATCTTTGGGTTGTTGCATATTAAGATAGCAAGTATCTCTATGGCCAATGCAAATAGAATAGGTGACATGGGGCAATCTTGTTTAGCACCTCTAGTAATCTGAATTGCTTCTGAAGTAAAAAGTCCTATTTTAACATATGCTAACTTATTTTCATAAACATTCTTTATAAGTGTGGTAAAAGAGAGAGGAAATTCAAATATATTTAGTATTTTAACTAGATAATCCCAATTTAAAGAATCAAAAGCCTTTTCTATGTCCAAACCAATTATCAATGCTTCTTGATTTTCTCTGTTTAATCAATTAGTGTTAGAATCCTTTTAATATTGTCCTGCGTATGTCTATTATATATAAAACCAGTTTGATCTTTGTTAATTATTTTGGACAGTGGGATTTTCATTCTATTAACCATAATTGACATGAACATTTTATAATCATTATTCAACAAAGACATTGGCCTATAGGAATTACAATAATTAGAATCTTTGCATTCCTTTAAAATAGGAGTGATTAGGGAATATCTCCATGAGGGAGGATTATTGCATGTGATTGG